>NC_041224.1:173895151-173895483 GCF_002837175.3 Physeter macrocephalus
TGCTGTGGAACAGAATAAAGAAAAAAGAATGAAAAGAAATGAAAACAGCCTAAGAGACCTCTGGGACAACATTAAACGCAACAACATTCACATTATAGGGGTCCCAGAAGGAGAAGAGAGGGAGAAAGGACCCAAGAAAATATTTGAGGAGATTATAGTCGAAAGCTTCCCTAACATGGGATAGGAAATAGGCACCCAAGTCCAGGAAGCCCGGAGAGTCTCATACAGGATAAACCCAAGGAGAAACACACTGAGACACATAGTAATCAAATTGGCAAAAATTAAAGACAAAGAAAAATTATTGAAAGCAGCAAGGGAAAAATGACAAATAA
>NC_041224.1:173895727-173897618 GCF_002837175.3 Physeter macrocephalus
GAGAGAGTTCAGCACCACCAAACCAGCTTTACAACAAATGCTAAAGGAACTTCTCTAGGCAAGAAACACAAGAGAAGAAAAGGACCTACAAAAACAAACCCAAAACAATTAAGAAAATCATCATAGGAACATACATATTGATAATTACCTTAATCGTGAATGGATTAAATGCTCCAACCAAAAGACACAGGCTCGCTGAATGGATACAAAAACAAGTCCCATATATATGCTGCCTACAAGAGACCCACTTCAGACCTACAGATTGAAAGTGAGGGGATGGAAAAAGATATTCCCTGCAAATAGAAATCAGAAGAAAGCTGGAGTTGCAATACTCATATAAGATAAAATAGACTTTAAAATGAAGAATGTTACAGGAGACAAGTAAGGACACTACATAATGATCAAGAGATCAATCCAAGAAGAAGATATAACAATTATAAATATATGTGCACCCAACATAGGATCATCTCAATACATAAGGCAACTGCTAACAGCTATAAAAGAGGAAATCGACACAAACTTTAAATGATACAATAGACCAGATAGATTTAATTGATATTTATAGGACATTCCATCTAAAAACAGCAGCTTACACTTTCTTCTCAAGTGCGCACAGAACATTCTCTTGGATTGATCACATTTTGGGTCACAAATCAAGCCACAGTAAATTTAAGAAAATTGAAATCGTATCAAGAATCTTTTTTGACCACAAACTATGAGATTAGAAATCAATTACAGGGATCAAAAAAATGTAAAAAACACAAACACATGGAGGCTAAACAATATGTTACTAAATAACCAAGAGATCACTGAAGAAATCAAAGAGGAAATCAAGAAATACCTAGAGGCAATGACAATGAAAACATGACGATCCAAAACCTATGGGATGCAACAAAAGCAGTTCTAAGAGGGAAGTTTATAGCAATACAATCCTACCTTAAGAAACAACAAACATCTCAAATAAACAATCTAACTTTACACCTAAAAGAACTAGAGAAAGAAGAACAAAAAAAACCCAAAGTTAGTAGAAGGAAAGAAATCATAAAGATCAGAGCAGAAATAAATGAAATAGAAACAAAGAAAACAATAGATCAATAATAGATCAATAAATCAATAAAAAATAGATCAATAAAACTAAAAGCTGGTTCTTTGAGAAGATAAACAAAATTGATAAACCATTAGCCAGACTCATCAAGAAAAAGAGGGAGAGGACTCAAATCATTAAAATTAGAAATGAAAAAGGAGAAATTACAACAGACAATGCAGAAATACAAAGCATCCTAAGAGACTACCACAAGCAACTCTATGCCAATAAAGTGGACAACCTGGAACAAATGGACAAATTCTTAGAAAGGTATAACCTTCCAAGACTGAACCAAGAAGAGAAAATATGAACAGACCAATCACAAGTAATGAAATTGAAACTGTGATTAAAAATCTTCCAACAAACAAAAGTCCAGGACCAGATGCCTTCACAGGGGAATTCTATCAAACATCTAGAGAAGAGCTAACACCCATCCTTCTCAACTCTTCCAAAAAACTGCAGAAGGAAGGACCACTCCAAACTTCTTTCTAGAAGGCCACCACCACCTGATACCAAAACCAGACAAAAAAAGAAAACTACAGGCCAATATCAGTGATGAACATAGATGCAAAAATCCTCAACAAAATATTAGTAAACCAAATCCAACAATACATTAAAAGATCATACAGCATAATCAAGTGGGATTTATCCCAGGGATGCAAGGATTTTTCAATATCCACAAATGAATCAGCGTGATACACCACATTAACAAATTGAAGAATAAAAGCCACATGATCATCTCAATAGTTGCAGAAAAAAGCTTTTGATAAAATTCTACATCCATTTATGATAAAAACTCTCCAGAAA
>NC_041224.1:173897885-173898828 GCF_002837175.3 Physeter macrocephalus
TACTACCCAAAGCAATCTACAGATTCAATGCAATCCCATATTACCAATGGCATTTTTTACAGAACTAGAACAAAAAATCTTAAAATTTGTATGGAGACACAAAAGACCCTGAATAGCCAAAGTAGTTTTGAGGGAAAATAACATAGCTGGAGGAATCAGGCTCCCGGACTTCAGACTATACTACAAAGCTACAGTAATCAAGACAATATGGTACTTGCACAAAAACTGAAATATAGATCAATGGAACAGGACCGAAAGCCCAGAGATAAACCCACGCACCTATGGTCAACTAATCTATGGCAAAGGAGGCAAGGATCTACAATGGAGAAAAGACAGTGTCTTCAATAAGTGGTGCTGGAAGAACTGGACAGCTACACGTAAAAGAATGAAATCAGAACACTCCCTAACACCATACACAAAAATAAACTCAAAATGGATTAGAGACCTAAATGTAATACTGGACACTATAAAACTCTTAGAGGAAAACATAGGAAGAACACTCTTTGACATAAATCACAGCAAGATAGTTTTTGATCCGCCTCCTAGAGTAATGGAAATAAAACCAAAAATAAACAAATGGGACCTAATGAAACTTAGAAGTTTTTGCACAGCAAAGGAAACTACAAACAAGATGAAAAGACAACCCTCAGAATGGGAGAAAATATTTGCAAACAAATCAGTGGACAATGGATTAATCTCCAAATATATAAACAGCTCATGCAGCTCAATATTAAAAAAACAACCAATCCAAAAATGTGCAGAAGACTTAGACATTTCTCCAAAGAAGACATACGGATGGCCAAGAAGCACATGAAAAGCTGCTCAACATCACTAACTATTAGAGAAATGCAAATCAAAACTACAATGAGGTATCACCTCACACCAGTTAGAACGGGCATCATCAGAAAATCTACAAACAACAAATGATGGAGAGGGTGTAGAG
>NC_041224.1:173898838-173964221 GCF_002837175.3 Physeter macrocephalus
AAATTGATACAGCCACTATGGAGAACAGTATGGACGTTCCTTAAAAAACTAAAAATAGAATTACCATATGACCCATCAATCCCACTCCTAGGCATATAACCTGAGAAAACCATAATTCAAAAAGACACATGCACCTCAATGTTCATTGCAGCACTATTTACAATAGCCAGGTCATGGAAGCAACCTAAATGCCCATCGACAGATGAATGGATAAAGAAGATGTAGTAGATATATACAATGGAATATCACACAGCCATAAAAAGGAATGAAATCGAGTTATTTGTAGAGACGTCGATGGATCTAGAGACTGTCATACAGAGTGAAGTAAGTCAGAAAGAGAAAAACAAATATTATAGATTAACACATATATGTGGAACCTAGAAAAATGGTGCAGATGAACTGGTTTGCAGGGCAGAAATTGAGACACAGATGCAGAGAACCAACGTATGGACACCAAGGGGGGAAAGTGGGGTGTGTGTGTGATGAACTGGGAGATTGGGATTGACATGTATACAGTAATATGTAGAAAATGGATAACTAATAAGGACCTGCTGTATAAAAAAATACATAAAATACAATTCAAAAAAGTGTATGGGAATTATGAATATAATAACTTTATTGTAGAAAAATTCTTTTTACTCTAAGGGTAAAGATTTTAGAGACAGATTTTGATTTTTATTCAGTAACCCCAATGTGGTAAGTATAAAATATATATATATATACATATCTCCTTATATATACCCTTACATGTATCTTTATATATCTATCTACATATGTGTATATATATATATCTTTATCCATACA
Source organism: Physeter macrocephalus (assembly GCF_002837175.3). Taxonomy (NCBI): domain Eukaryota; kingdom Metazoa; phylum Chordata; class Mammalia; order Artiodactyla; family Physeteridae; genus Physeter; species Physeter macrocephalus. The sequence goes on from NC_041224.1 coordinate 173,899,643, forward strand.
TATATCCATATATATCCATATATCTATATCTTTATATGTACCTTTATTATATATATCTATATCTATATCAATATCAATATGATATATAAGGAGACTTATTTTAAGAAATTGACTCAGATGATTGTGGAAGTTGAAATTTGTAGGGCAGGCCAGAAAGCTAAAAACTCAGGCAGGAGTTGATGCTGCAGTCTGAAAGCAGAATTTCTTCTTCTCCAGGAAACTTTAGTTTTACTCTTAAGGCCTTCAAATGATCGAATGGTATGATGAAGATGACGGCATGATGGTGCCGGTGGGCTGCTGCTGCCGCCGCTGATGATGATGATGATATTGATGGAATGATGAAATGAAGACGATGGCATGATGGTGGTGCCTGGATGATGCTGCTGTTGGTTGTAGGATGCTGATGATAATGATGATGATGATGATGATGACATGATATTGATGGGATACTGATGGGATGATGAAGTGTGTATGTACCCATGGATGCTGCTCTAGCAATACCCAGTTTGGACAGAGGCAAATATGGGCTGTGAAAGGATACAAACTTGATGTGATCACGTCTGAGTTCTCATCCCAGTTCTATCACATCATAGCGAGTAGTTTAACCTACCTGAGCCTCATTCATCCAAGATATTTAGACAAGATTTACCCAAAGAGCCAAGGGATAGTCAAATTCTGCCCCTGACTGGCTGCGACTCCCCAGGAAGTCTTTGAAGAAAATTTTGGCTCAGAGAAGAAGCAGACAGAGAAGGCTTTCTGACCAGCTACATGAAGAAGGCAAACAGTCACCTACACCCAGTGAACTTCTTTCCTGAGCTAAGCTGACTTGACTGACCTTGAGCCGATGTGGGTTGAGAGGCCTGCCCTGCTCCTACACCTCACAAGCTTGTGTCTGGTGTCACCTCCCTGCCTCCCCTGACTGCCCCTCAGACTCCTTCCCTCTGAGATGTCACCCCCCCAACTCTCTCTCTGCTTCCACCAGCCCCTCAGTTTCCAAAGACAGCACCCACACCTTTATAATGGCTTTTAAAAAAATTTCCCTTTCTTCATGGTTTCGCCTGCATATATACTTTAATTATTGAATTACAGTGAGCTTAAGAGTTTGAATTCTGCTTTTCCACTAATATCATGTCCATTTAACATCATCGCTTGTGTTTATTTGCTGCATGTTATTTCTAATACCAACAAATCCCCTGGCATGAGGGCTGACTGGACTGTGTATCCACACTCAGAGTGTCAGAGGTGGGCACCATGCCAGGTCCATCTCAGCTTCCAGGGAGCGTGCAGCCTGATTTTACAATTTCATGCCCACACTCACTCAAATATTCCCTGATATTGGATGCTTGGGTTCATTCAGATTTCCCCTTTTATAAATGATTCTAGGATTAATATCTTTGGGCATGGAGGTTTTCCCAGTTTTTGGATCATTTATTTCTTGGACCATTTATGGAGCACCTCTGCACCATCAGGTGGTCTATTTTAGCTCTGCAACACCTTCTTCTGGTTTATCCACTGCATCTCAGGGGAAATGCACACAACCAATATTCCCAGAATCCTCTTCCAAGATGATTCCTATTTAGTTTCTGCAAAACAGGGGCCCTCTTGAGAAAGAAAGGGAAAAGAGAAGAATCCATTATTATTTGATACAGTTGGGATCATCAGTAGCAAATGCTCTTCACTTCAGGTGTCCACTGGAGTCAGCCTGCTCCAGTGCTGCAAGCAGCTAGAGTCAGGGATGGTGCCTTCCCTGTAATGCCAGAACCTTCATATTATCTCAGATGGACACTACGGTGTCCCCCGCATGTCCCCTCTTCAAGGATGATAAATACATTCCCGGGATTCGGATGGCTTACAGCTGTGTGCCTCACTGGGAACTGCCCTCCAAGTTGGGTAAAGCCATACCCAAGTTTATGTCCTGTCCAACGGATGGTCAGTGCCTCGATATATAGGCCCTACTCTCTTGCTCCAGTCTGGGACAATGAAGGGCCATCCCAGCTCCAGAGCTCCCCATAGGATAGGCTGAGGCCTCCAGGTAACCACATTACAAGTCAACTTCTCCCTCCACCTGACCCTTCCTTCCTCACTTCCTTACAGGAGTATCTACCCAAAACTCTCTCCAATGGAACCTCACATACAACTCCTTCTCAGAGCCTGTTTCCAGGGAACTCAACCTAAGACATTGGTCTTTGCTGCCCAAGACTTTATAATGGTCATGTAAGTGGAGCAACCTCAGGGTTGGTTTGTTGTGGCAACTGGCACTAGTTATGCTAACTACAACAGAAATTGGGACAGGAAGTAGACTTCTGCTGGAGCAACAAACCTAAAATGTGTGACTCTTCCTTAGTGATAGTGTGACGGGCATTGTGGAAAATTAAGGCTTAGGATGGAAATATATCAATTCATTGTATTATAAAACAGCACAACATAGGGTCAAACTGTTGCTTGCAGTTACCTGGGAGGCAGACCATGGGTTTACTGAAATGGCAACTCCAGGGCAAGGACTGGAAAAATAACATTAGTGATACATGTTGGTTGCTATTGACTGGATTTGACAAGATATTATAAGAAGAGATGAGCTCAGCCAAAAAGAGGGCAATAGAGGGTCCAGAAAATGGGGGCCTTTCAGGGATGAAAAAGCCAACTGTTTCTAGATCCAAAACAGGAAGAGATGGGCTCAAAAGAGCCTTTAAGGTACAAAGTCCAGCCAAATGTCCCAGGAAAGATCAATCCACAGCAAAGATCAGAGTCAGGGTGTGGGTTGCCAACCTGCTGCTCCAGATAACCTCAGTGGGGCCTATATTAAGCTGGGTGTAGCACGGGGCAAGGGAACAGAGGAATAATGCAGCCTGGGAACTAGTTTCAAAACAAGCTCTAGGTGCAATTACTGATTCATGGACCCAGCTGGAAGCAAATATATCAGTAATGTACTGCCTTTGAGGATCGTCTTACCAAAGAACTCACACAGCCAGGCTGAGGAAGCCTTTCACTGTTCAAGTCTTAAAACAGGCCTTATGCCCAAACTTCCAAAACACCAAGTGGGCCAAGGAGCCAAGCAGTCCCCAGAGAGGGCTTGTTTCTCAATGACCACTTCCCATGTTACCAAGAAGGCTCATAAGAAAAGAAGAGCCTCTTAGAGGGCTCTTCTAGGACTAATAGAGAACAATGCACAAGGGAGCATCTCCCAAAGAGCAGAGTCATTAAAATAGGGGCTTTGATGGGTCTTCCCAGTGGGGTTTCAGAGCCACGATGGACAGAGACTGCTGGGTACCTCCCATCCTCCCTGTCTTCCGATGGAAGTGCTTATTGAGGTCATATTGTCCCAGTTCCAACATTATATCCTGGGTGTGGGATTGGCAAGTGACTAGTTTTTTCAGTTCAGAGATCCCTGGACCAAGAGGAATCATGTAGACCTGATGGGAAAATGGCTGAACATTTTCAGGAAATCCTGGGCTTAAAACTGGATGTAGCAACTGGAAGAGATTTTGGAGGAGGGGTTAAGCGGGTTGCGTGTAGGAGGGGAAGAGATCAAAGGGGTATTTGGAGCCCAGAGAGCATACTCAGTAGAGACAGGGCTCACCAAGTGTTCTGTGTGCTTTCCTACACTCCCCAGCTTTCTTTGCAGTTAGACTGGGGCCATGTGACTAGTTCTGGCCAATGGTCGGTGAAAGAAGTGATGTGTGTCTTTCTTGCAGGGGAGTATGCACCAAATGACATAGCTACAAGGTGCAAGAGGGCCCCCTGAGCACATTGAACTTCACACAAGAAATAAATAGACCTTTAACGCATTAAGTCATAGAGATTCCTAGGTTTATTTGTTTCTGCAGCAGAGCCTAGGCTGTCCTGACTAATATTCCTACAATGTGCTCTTTTCCTCAAGTCACTGAGCAGTAACAGTAGATAAAAAGGTAATGCATTTAAGTAGCTAAGAAATTTCCAAAATCTTATAAAATCTGATGCTGCTGGTCCCTGGACTTCTGGAACCTCTTCTGAACCAGTCCACAGGTTTGGTTGGATTCATTTTCTCTGTTGTTATTTCTGAGGAGTGAGGGGGGGCTGGAGGACTCACTGATACCCTCCCTCCTCTTTCTGACTCCAGCCCTTCCACAAACTGTGTGGCCCAGACTCCCCTATGAAGGCCCCTCTCCCACTGTTTGTCTCACCAGAAAAGAGTGACAGCTTCCCAGACAATGATCACTACCCTTTCTGAAGACAGTCAGTCTAGGAAAGAGCCCACTCCTTGGGTCCCCAGCCCCACCCAGAGCCAGCCTTCTTAGGGCATTTCTCTCCACACTGTTATAGCTTTGTTCCAGTGCATTTAGACCAAGAGACTCTGAACCTTTCTGGGACATAGAGCTCTTTGAGGAGCATCTGTTCCCCACTCTAAGGATCTCTTTACCTAAAGTTAAGAAGCTCAGGATTTAGAGCCTTAAACATGAAAGCCTGAAGGTATTTCTTCTTCCCAACTCTGATATTTAGGAGTGTGGAAAGTACAGGAGAATGATCCAGGCTCAGCTCCAGAAAGTGCCCAGGTCAGGATCCAGGCTCTGCAGATACCTGCCATATCTGGATTGAGAATCCTTATCCATTTCTGCGAAAGACAGTTTCCCCCTGAAGCCAGCCATCAACTGGCATGCGGTTTAAACAAGACTTTCTCATTCTTCCCTGAATAAACTTTGGCTTTTGAAAGTACAGAATCATCTAACTTATCCAGTAGTTCTTAACCTGCGTGTAAACCTGCCTTTAGTTTCAGGAGGTTCAAAGGTTCCCTAAAGCCCTATCATGGGCCTCTTAGGGATTAAAAGGTTTTACCTAGAGAGGAAAAAGACCCCTCATATTTTAGGCTTTTTGTTAAATATATAAAAGGTCCTCCAAAGACTTTCCTAATGATGCCTAATTTGGACCTTCTTTATTATTAAGTACACAACTTCAATCCATTAAACCTGGAATCACAGTGTTTCAGCAGTAGAGAGGCTCTTAGGGATCAACTATCCACGAAAGAGGGGAGTGTCTGAAGGAGTTGCAGTGACCTCAAAGCCATAATGAGGTACTAAGTATGCTGGGAGCCTCATCTTCTAATTATTTCAAACAACTGATTCATTTTGATCTCTTTTACATTATGGAGGACCACATAATGTTCTCTAGAGGCAGGGGTGAAAATATAGTTTAGGGGCTCAGTAATTAAATTACTGATCTCATTTAAATGACCTTCAACTTACTAATGGAGAAACTGAGGCTCAGACTGGGCTCTAGGATTAAGTAAGCCTTAGTTTTTAGGTCTACTTTGTTTTATATTTTTTTATTTATTATAAACAATATTTGTTTATATATAAATACATTTATAAATGTATTTATAAATAGTACTATTTTCAAAGACAAACCCAACCTCGTTTTCATTGCACTCTCTACTCCCACACTGGGTTACAGTCAGGTTTGAGGTTTCCTGTGAAACCAGGTTGTCTCATTTCTAAACTTTTGCTGCACTATTTCCTCTATCTGGAATGCCTTTCCTGACATGTGCTTGCTTCCCTGCCTCTCCATCCCCCAAACTCGCCTGATGCACACGAGTCCATTTTTTCAAATGGGGCTTTCTCTTTGCTTCCAGATAGAGTAGACCACCTCTACCCTGAGCCCATGGAGGCTTCTGTCCATCAGCTTCTCAGAAGCACTGCCTTGCCTTCTCAGCTGTGAGCTCTCTGAGCCCAAGATCTGTGTTTCATTGTTTCCATATCCCCTGAACCAGAATATATATCATTTTGAGTCATTCACGAGCCTTGGCTTGTGTGACTTTGGATTTAGGAAGAAGAGCCCTTTTTAATTGAAGATTCCTGGTATGTTGAGAGACCATGTGAAGTGGGCAGCTGGGGCTACACTGGTCCTCAGGTCTGGGCAACCAACCACACCCTGCTGCAACTCCTTGCTCTCAGGGAGTCTTGTCCTTAAAAGTAAGGAAGCCTAAACTGCACACTTCTAACATAGGTCAAAAATGAATCTCAAAAGAAATTTTTTAATATTTTGTATTAAAGGAATTAAATATTAATAATAAAATTAATATTAAAATATTCTTTTAAAATATTTTGAATTAAACTTATCAAATTTATGGGATGCAGGAAAATCAGCACTGAGAGAGAAATTTATAGATTGCATACAAATGTTAAAAAAGAAGAAAGATCTAAAATCACTCATTTATGTTTCCACTTTGGGAAACTAAAAAAAGAAGAGTAAATTAAGTCCAAAGTAAGTGGAAGAAAAGAAATTATAAGAATTAGAGCAGAAATCAATGAATTTGAAAATAGGAAATCAACTGAGAAAATCAATGAAACCGAGAGCTGGTTCTTTGAAAAGATCAATAAAATTGATAAGCCTCTAGCCAGCCTAACTAAAAAATAGAGACAGAGAGAAGACACAAGTTACTAATATCTGAAATGGAAGAGGGGACATCACTACAGATCCCACACACATTAAAAGGATAATAAACGAATACTATGAATAACTCAATGCCAACAACTCTTATAACCAAGATGAAATGGACCAATTCCTTCAAGTATACAATCTGACAGAATTCACACAAGAAGAAATAGACTATCTGAAAAGCCATATATATATTATAGGAATTCAATCAATAATTAATAATCTTCTAAAACAGACAGCATCAGATCCAGATGGGTTCACTGGTGAGTTCTACCAAACATTCAAGGAAGAAATTTACCCACGCTCTACAATCTCTTTCAGAGGATGGAAACAGAGGAAATATTTCCTAACTCATTCTATGAGACCAGCATTACCCTATTACCCAAACCAGACAGAGACATTACAAGAAAACTACAGACTAATATCGCTCATGAATGTGGATGCAAAAATCCTCAACAAAATATTAACAAATTGAATCTATTTACTGTATAACAAGAATTATACTCCACAACCAAGTGGGATTTATCCTGGGAATGAAAGCCTGGTTCAACATTCACAAGTAAGGGAGCCTAGAAAGAAAGTTGGGGAAAGAAACCTAAGAACTAAGAAGGGAGGATTTCCTGAATGAGCTCTCGCTTTGGAAATCCTCATGGAATAGGATAGGCCCTGGAAGACACTAATTCTGCCAAGATTAGACATCTGAATATGGTGGGCAAACTAGATTTATACTCCAGTTGCTCCCTGTCGTTGCCCCTCGACATTCAATGAAATCTTTGGAATTTCTTGTGGTCTCAGCTCAGGAATTCAAGAGCAGGGGCTTGGTCTTATGCAAGCTCCAATATTCAAGGGTGAAGGCATCCATATGGGAACCTTAATCAGAGGGAAGCTATCAGGGATGGAGCAATGGCTGCAAGGTGGGCTGTCACCATCCTGCACTTCGGTATGTTTTCAATGAGGATATCTTTCCCCCAAAAGGCTCTTACTAAAACCAATATGGGGCTTCCCCGGTGGCGCAGTGGTTGAGAATCCGCCTGCCGATGCAGGGGACACAGGTTCGTGCCCCGGTCCGGGAAGACCCCACATGCCGCGGAGCGGCTGGGCCCGTGAGCCATGGCCGCGGAGCCTGTGCGTCCGGAGCCTGTGCTCCGTAACGGGAGAGGCCACAACAGTGAGAGGCCCGCGTACCACACACACACACACACACAAATCCAATATGAAAACAGAGCTTGGACGTATACTGAGCTATGGCCATCTCGTGTGTTTCTCGCTTACATCCACACAGACAAAGGAGGCTCTTCACATACTAATGGCTACCGTTTACTGAGCACCTACTCTGTGCCAGGCACCCCATAAACATATTCCAACCATTCCAGCAATGGTTGAGGTCCCCAACTCTGATTATGGAGGAGAAATCTGAAGCTCAGAGAGGTTAAGTGACTGGCCTGAGATCCATAGCAAATAGCAGAACTGGGATTTGAACCCAGGCTTGTCGGATCCCAAAGCTTATGCGATTTCTATTTCCAGTTTCGCTTTGCACCTGCTGCTTTGTCCCCTCCCTGTTAAAGACAGCTCCACAGTATTCTAATTTCCCTACTCACTCAGCCATTACCCCACTGCCCACTGTGTACCAGGCACCATGTGCCATCAAACATCTGGGGCGACCAAGGCGTGAGCGACAAAGGGCAAGAAGACGAACTTCCTGAAATTCGCACCATCCAAACTGCCAAAGATGATCTCAGTTGAATGTGAGATAAAGGCCAAGACAGTCAGTGTCCCCTCCCCGTTTCAGCTCCCCACTTTCACTTGTCTGCAGTTGCAGCTTGTGTCTGCCAGTGGAAGGACTGGGATTAGAATCCACACTCCTTCCCTGCCCACACTGCCACGGCCATGGCCATTTATCTACAAAAGTGTGACGGCAGAAAAGTCATCTCTGGCTCTAAGCTCTAAGCTGACCTTCAAGGCCCAGGACTGGTCAGCTGGTGGAACCCCTGCTGTTCTTCCTGCAGAGCATTTTAACGGAATAAAGCACCCTTGGGAGCCAACAGAATAAATCCATGGTGATGTCAAGGCAGGTGCTACAGTGAGAGAGTTGGGGGCAGGTAAGGTCCTTCTGTCAAGAGTCGAATTACTGGGTCACTGCTGAGAAAATTTCATCAAAGAATGTCCGTAAGTGTTTTGCATTTTATAAACTCAAGTACGGTAGCTTATATAAAGGCACCCTGGAGTGACATTGATGGTTGGACTTCGGGTCTCTGAAACGCTAATGGAAACATTGCTGGAACCTCTGTCTGAGCCCTTCCAATAACAGGAAACTCACTATTTAACACAGACTGTTCTGTGTGGGGATGCCTGGGAGTGGAGTTCCATCTCCTTCTCCACCAGACTCTTTAGGCCCTGGTCTTTATACCCCGGACAGCAGAAAGAGGCCTCTTTCCCTGGGCCCCAGCCAGAAGCTGGAAGAGTCTAGCTCTTTCTTCATCAGAGTTCATTTGGTTCACAGAAAGGAAACTCTTTATTGGGGAAATTTAGCTAGTTAGCAGAGGCCCATTTCTTATGCACTAGAGCTCCCTGCTGGCTACATATGACTCTTGCTGGTCCTTGAACATTCTAAGCTAGAAAGCTCCCAGTTTAAGATGTTCAGACTTTCACTTGTGAAATCAAACCACACGCCATTCAAAATCCACAGAGAAGAAGGTGGTTTACTCCATAATGAGTGCGGAGGGTGAATGGGATGGAGGGGAGTGGTGGAGAGGATTTAATTAGATTCCACATTACACTGGCATGAATTCCAGATGAATTAAAGAGTGACGTATAAAAATATGGACCACTGGGCTTCCCTGGTGGCGCAGTGGTTGCGCGTCCGCCTGCCGATGCAGGGGAACCGGGTTTGCGCCCCGGTATGGGAGGATCCCACATGCCGCGGAGCGGCTGGGCCCGTGAGCCATGGCCGCTGAGCCTGCGCGTCCGGAGCCTGTGCTCCGCAACGGGAGAGGCCACAACAGAGGAAGGTCCGCATACCACAAAAAAAAAAAAAAAAAAAAACCTGTACACAAAAATATGGACCACTAAAAGAACTAGGAGAAAATATGCACATTATTTGATTCATGGTGGAAAATGCTTTATAAATACAGAACCAAAATAAGATTTCACAAAGGAAAATATTAATAGATTTGACAAGGAGAACTATGCTCATTTCCTCGTGGCTGTTGTCTTGGATTGAAACAGACATAGGACAGAGATTTGGTTTATTGCGAAGGGCTCTCACCTGTCAGGGAAGGAGTAAGACAAGCAAGACTGGCAGAAAGAAAAGTTGAACTGCAGTGTAATTGCAACAGAGATGACCACACAGGGAACTCTAGAACTAGGAGAGAGCCTCCAGATGTCCTGAATCAAGGCAAGGGGCTCAGGCTTTTGTGCTCCCATATGGACCAGTCATTGGATGTGAGATGCCCTGGGGAGTCAGTTCCCAGGTGGGACAGAGCTGTGAGCCATCCATCAGCAACGCTCCTAGCAGCTGGGGAAATGGGTGCCTCTCTCCTACCTCGGGAATCTGGGTGGCACACTACAGCATCCAATACCCCAATATTTGACTTGCCCATTTCATCCTACCCTTGGCAACATTAACAATGGATATTTTTAAATCATTGTCAGTTTCATGGGTAAGAAATTGAAGAGTGTTTTCATTTACATCATCTTTTTGTTCCCATATTTACTGATTTTCCCCATCTGATGTGACATGCCTAGTCAAATGCCTTGCTCCTTTTTCTACTAAATTTGGCTTCCCTATAAAGTGGAACGACCAATCAACAGAGGTAACGTGAGAGCAAACTATGAGCGTGGAAGAAGGCATGTCGTCTTCCGTCATCATTTGTTGCAAAGCTTTAAGTGTATTCTTAAGAACAGAAAACATTGACATCCACATTTATTCTTACCCTCCATTCCAACCGGCTGTATTTCATTTTGATCCTATTCTCTTCCTTTTTGTTAAAAGCCCAAAGGCAACCACTTTGATGAATCCTGGCTGTCAACTGCTAAAATGATAATCAAGTTCTTTTGAGAGAAATTTATCTTCTAGCAAAACGGCACTTAGCTCCTTTCAGATATTCCAAAATCTAGATTTGATTACCAAATTTTTGTATCCCCCAAAATTGTATGTGTGTACTAGCCTCTTTAAAAAAAAAAAAGTTGTTTTTTTTTAAAGGCTTACCTTCTGAGCAAAAGAGATCATCACATTGTCAAGACATGAGACTTTTCTTTATAATGCATATAAATCTCACATGTTGGTAGAGTAAAAGGGTTTTGAGAAGCGCTCTTGTTCAAATAGGCTTGGTGAAGTCAAAACTTTGAAAATCACCTCGCTCTGAGAAAGAACAATAGACAATTCAAGATAGAAACAATGACACTTCCTGTTGTCACAGCAATTTCATTCAATTTCACAAGTCACTGCTGAGTCTCTGCCATCTGGAAGGCCCCTGGCTAAGTCTGGGTGCTTTCTGACCACATTCCTCTGTACAGCAACCAAGGACCTTCCACGCTCCTGCACAGCCTACCGGTTTAGACTTTTCTCCAGCCACACCCACCAGGCCCCATAAAGCGCAGCCACATAGGACCCTGATATGGTCCCAGACGTGTCTCCCTGTCTCCCACCCTCCATATTGTGGATGCGGTTCCCTCTCATATCCTCTTTCTCTACACAGTGGATTACTTCTGAGACCTCAGACTGCAGCTCAGATCCTCTTTCTGTGTAAACTGTTCTCTCGTCCTCTATCCCCAACAAAGTTCCTCTTCCTTCTCTAGGTTTCTGCGGCACTTTGTACGACGCTGACCACAGTCTTTCTGCAGTTTTTTGTTTTTTGTGTTTTTTTTTTGCCGTACGCGGGCCTCTCACTGTTGTGGCCTCTCTCGTTGCGAAGCACAGGCTCCGGACGCACGGGCTCAGCGGCCATGGCTCACGGGCCCAGCCGCTCCGCGGCATGTGGGATCTTCCCGGACCGGGGCACGAACCCGTGTCCCCTGCATCGGCAGGCGGACTCTCAACCACTGCGCCACCAGGGAAGCCCCTTTCTGCAGTTTTTGACAGTTGTTCTTTCCCACCATCTATGAGCCTACAGATTCTTCACGGGAATGAGCTGTGCCCTCCAAGTTGTGCGGTGGGGAGCTGTAGACATTGTTAACACAAGTTTGTGAATGGGCACATGAAGAGACTTGGAAAGCAGCTAGTATTTACAAAATGTTTTCACAGAGTTGAAGGGATTTAATCATGAAAACAGACATGCAGGCTTGATACTGTGTTATCCCATTTTTTTGTTTGGAAATAAAGAAGTTGAGAGACAGAAAGAGAGTGCAGGGATGGGGACAGGGGAGAGAGAAAGAGAGAAAGAGAGAGAGAATTAAAGAAGTTCCTGCCCTCAAGGAGTTTACAAGCTAGTGGGGGAAAGAGATATTGTAGCCCTTAATAGTAATAGAAGCCTAAATAAGATACTGCAGAATGGGTCTTGGAGATCAAGAGGTAAAAGAGAAGAATTCCAATTTAAGGGGGAAATAATGTTCACTTTGATTTCCCTCCGAGTTAGGAAAATCCTAGCAGTAACTTAAACACACCACACAGGGGCAGAAGAAGCCCATTAGAATTAGGATTTAATCCTCAATGAGTTTGTTGCTGTTCATGCTTCTACATCCGGTAAAGACATGGAAGGAGGTTAGGTCCCTCACATTACTGAGTGCCTACGATGTGCCAGAAAGTTTACAGTTAATCATCTAGTGCAACTAATCCTGTAAGGGATTCTCATCTGGGCCTTCAACCCCCAATTCCCTCCCCATCCCTACACACCCTTCAGCCTCAGGGGTGATGTGACTTGTCTAAAGTCACACATATGGTCTGCAGGGGAATTGAGCTTCAAACCCATGTTGGATTCCAAAGTCTGTTTTTATTCCTTTCCTTTCCTTTCCTTTCCTTTCCTTTTCTTCCCTTTCCTTCCCTTCCCTTCCCTTTCCTTTCCTTCCTTCCCTTTTACTTTCTTTTCTCCATTTTACACTTTTCAGATTACACAAATAATACAAAAAGACATTCTCATTGTTAACAAAGATGTTCAAGATAAAACATATGTCACCCTTGACTCCCACCCAATCCCACTCCTCTCTGAAGGATAAATGCTTATATCAGTTTGTTGTGTCCCTTTCCAGAATCCTGTCCATGCATTTGAAAATATAGAGATATTTATTTGAACACAAATGAGTTCACACTGAATTGTTATTTCACTGATGTGGTATTTTTATTGATTTAAAGTGTATCTTATACTGACACATTATATTTGAAATTTGATGATTTATAGGATTTGCTGCAAAATAATCCACTGGAGTGGAAGGAAAAGAGATGAAACAAGAGGGGTCTTGAGTTGATAATTGTTGTAGTTGGGTGATGAGGTTCACTGTACTGCAATTTATCATGCTAAAAATTTTGTATATACTCATAAACTTTCAGGCTCCACTTAGGATGTAGGAGAACGGAAAGAGCACTGCTTCCACCTTAACAAGAACAAAAAATATGTAAGACAATCTGTAAATTCATAACTTTTCTTGAGCCCTCAGAGAACTGAGGTCAGAGGGTGACCATTTATTGCCACAGGGCAATGAACCCTGTCACCCTCAGGGCACTGGTGAAAACCCATTATCGCTAAGGGAAGGGGACCAAAAAAATGCCCTCTACTTTTGGGGAAGGTGCATGGTGACTCTCCATTGACCAGACCTACAGTTGGAGGTGGGTGGGCTGACTGAGAAGGCCATATCTCCAATACCAAGGGACGGAGCTCTTGCCTAAAACTGAGGCTTAGTCAGAACAAGAGCTAATGCCCCCCCAAGCCCCACCAGAGGCAGGGATGACTTTATGGGCATGTGACCTGTATAGTCACATGGAGCCCATGCTCAGAGTGTCCTGCACTTTGTTTAACACTTTGCTGTTGCCATCTTAAAATTTTTGACAGTTTTTGACCAGGGTGCTCCATATTTTTATTTTTCACTGGACCCTTCAAATTGTGTAGTTGATCCTGCCACCAAGTGTCAAGTATCAAGTAACTGGCAGAAGAAACAGTAAACTTCAAGATAGTTTCATAGGCATTATCCATTCCGAGGAACAGAAAGAAAAAAGAGTTTAAAAAAAGACTAAGGTAAATGAACAAAGTTTCAGAGACTTATGAAACATCATTGAGTGTGCCAATATGCACATTCTGGGGTATCAGAAGAAGAGAAAAGAAAGAAAAGGACAGAAAGTGTATTTGAAGACATCATGGACTAACATTTGCTGCTAAAATTTGATGAAAAACATTAATATGCCCATCCAAGAAACTTAACAAACTCCACATAGGATAAACTCAAAACTTTCCACACCTAGACACATTATAATCCAACTTTCAACATCCAAAGACAAAGAGAGAATCTTGAAAGCAGCAAAAAGAAGTGACACATCACGTACAGGTAATTCTCAATAATATTAGCAGCTGATTCCTCATCAGAAATCATGGAGCCCTAAAGGCAATGGGATGATATACTCAAAGTGATGAAAGCAAAAAATTGTCAACCAAGAATTCTGTATCCAGCAAAACTATGGATATAATTTGCTATAAAATCCAAAACTATGGATATGAAAGTTAAGATATTATCAGATAAACAAAAGACTTAGACAATCAGTCACTAGCAGCACTTCCTTATGAGAATACTAAAGGGAATCCCACCAGCTGAAAGGAAAGGACATTAGACAGTAATTCAAGTCCACATGAAGAAGTAAAGAGCACTGGTATAGGTAACTACATAGTAAGTAAAAAGATGGTATAAATTAATTTTTTTATGATAACTCTTTTTTCCCCTTCTATCTGATTAAAGAAACTGCAGAAGAGCCAAAATTATAAATCTGTGTTTACGGTAATAAAATGTATAAAGATGTAATTTGTATAATAATAGTACAAAAGTGGGGGATGAACAGAGCCAAATAGGAGCAAAGATTTCATGCACTGTTAAAATTCAATTGATATTAATTTGAACTAGATTATTATAAATTAAGATTTTAGTTATAATTTCCAGGACAGAAAATATCTATCTGATACAAAATAATGGAGGAATAAAAAAGACCTAAGACATATAGGAAACCAATACCAAAATGGCAGACATAATCCTACCCTATCAGTAATTATATTGTAAATGGACTAAACACTCCAAACAAAAGGCAGACATTGGAAAATGAATAAAAAACATGGTCCAAGTACATTCTATCCACAAACAATACACTTTAGATTCAAAGACACAAACAGTATAAAAATAAAAGGACAGAAAATGATATAATATGCAAAGGGTAACCAAAAGAGAGCTGAAGTGGCTATACTAGACAAAACAGACTTTAAGACAAGAAATTGTAACTTGAGACAAAGAAGGACGTTACATAAGAGGGTCAATCCATCAAAGAGACATAAAAATTATAAGCATATATGCACCTAAGAACAGAATCCCAAAATACGTAAACCAAGAAATGACAGAATTGAAGACAGAAATAAATAATTCAGCAATAATAGTTGAAGACTTCAATATCTAACATTCAATAATAGATAGAACAGCTATACAGAAGACCAACAAGGAAATAGAAGACTTGAATAATACTATAAGCTCTATTGGGTCTGTCCCTGAGAAAGACAAATGTTCCATGTAACATTTTTCAGAATAAATCATAAGTTTAGGCCATAAAGTAAATCTTGACAAATTTAAAAGAATCAAAATCATACAAAGTATTTTCTCTGACTAAAATGGAATGAAATTAAAAGTCAATAAAAGATGGAAATTTGGGAAATTCATATATGTGGAAATTAAACAATATACTCCTAAATAATTAATGGAGTAAAGAATAAATCACAAGGGAAATTAAGAATTATTTTGAGATGAATGAAAATGGAAACATAATATACCAAGATTTGCAGAATGCAGCTAAATGGTGCTAGAGGGAAATTTATAGCTCTAAATGCCTAGATGCAAAGCAAACTAAACCCAAAGCAAAAAAAAAAAAGGAATAAAAGTTAGAGTGGAAGTTAATAAAATAAAGAATAGAAAAACAATAGAGAAAATTAATGAAATCAAAAGGTTTTTTTGATGAGATTAACAAAGTTGACAAACTTTTAACTAAACTTATCAAGAAAAAAGACTTGAATTATTAAAATCAGAAATGGAGGGCTTCCCTGGTGGCGCAGTGGTTGAGAGTCTGCCTGCCGATGCAGGGGACACGGGTACATGCCCCGGTCCAGGAAGATCCCACATGCCGCAGGGCGGCTGGGCCCGTGAGCCATGGCCGATGAGCCTGCGTGTCCGGAGCCTGCGCTCCGCAACGGGAGAGGCCACAACAGTGAGAGGCCCGCGTACCGCAAAAAAAAAAAAAAAAAAAAAAAAAAAAAATCAGAACTGGAAAGAGAGGGAACATTATTGCTGACCTCTGAGAGATAAAAAGAATTATAAGGGAATACTATGAACAATTGTATGCTAACGAATTAGATAACCTAGATGGAATTGAAATAGGTCTAAATCTTTGTGGTCTTGTATTAGACAATAGTTTCTTAGATATGAAACTAAAAGCATAAGCAATAAAGGAAAAATATCGGGACAGGGGAGGGGACAACTCCTTTTTCACTCTTCCTGAAGTGTCCCTCAGCAACCAAAGAAGCCAGACACCAACTGACTTCTCAAACAGTCACCCTGTTACAAATGTTTCACCCGTTGGGTTTTTTGTTTTGAGCAACGTACCATGCTAGAAATAAAATGGTTAAGACAACTGGAAATTGTCTGCATTTTACATACGAGAGACCAAGCGTTTCCCCAAGATCTCTGAGCTCCAGAGAAGTTCATCAGAGTTTCCAGTGTTGTCCCACTTTAGGTTCAAAAGCCCAACAATTGCTAGATCTTGATTTAAACATCAGTCCCAATGAAGGAAACCAAGGCTTCTTTGAAAAATGTCTGGTCCCCAAGATGGTTCAAAAAAGTATGAGATGGGTCCATAACATCCAATTGTACCTTAAAAGTAAGTAAGTGCTAAAAAGAAAAAAATGAGAACATGTAAAAAGGACACAGAAACCAACTTGAACTAACTTGAAGGGGAGGGGCTGCTAATGACCAAATCTGAGACAAGGTGAACATCAGAATAATGTAGTTGCTTTGAATTAAGTTGTGTCTCCCCAAATCCATATGTTGAAGCCCTAAACCCCAATGTAATGGTATTTGGAGGTGGATCCTTTGGAAAGTAATTAGGGTTAGATGAGGTCATAAGGGTGAGGCCTTCATGATGGGATCAGTATCCTCATAAGAAGAGACACCAGAAAGAGCTTGCTTTCTTTTCCACTGTAATAAGGCAGCCATCTATGAGCCAGAAAGCAGGCCTTCACCGGCCACAGAATATGTTGGCACCTTACTCTTGGACTTTCCAGCATCCAGAACTGTGAGAAAAAAATTTCTGTTATTTATAAGCCACCCATTCCATGGCATTTTGTTATAGCAGCTCAAAAGAACTGAGACACCAACTCACAAATATTCTACACTATTAAAAAAAAAAGCCAATGTCAAGAAAAACAAAGATAACTGACCTTCCCCACTACCTCTTTGGAGCAGTTTCTCAGAGCTATCTGAAATGCTGTCTCCTGGGCTATAGTCCTCATTCTACCCTAAATAAAACTTAACTCCCCCCCAAAAAAAAGAAAGAAGAGAAAAACAAAAATAAACCAATGAACCATTCCAGGCTAAAGGAGACTAAAAAGCAACAAAAATTAAATGCAATGCTTAATCCCAAAACTGAATCCTGGATAAGAATACAAATGACCATAACAGGCATTATTATGGGACAATTGGTGAAATTTGAATAAGTCCTAGAGATTAAATAATAGCATTATATTAATGTTAAATTATCTGATTTTGATCATTGTACTGTAAGATGAATATTCTTTTTCTTAAAAACACACAATAACTATTTATGAGTAAAGATGTATGGTATCTGCAACCTTAGTCTCAAATGGCTCAGAAAAAGATAAAATTTGTATATTTATATACGGAAAGAGAATGATAAAGCAAATGCAACAAAATATTAGTAACTGGTGAATCTGGGTGAAGCATATATAGGGAGTTTTTGGTACTATTGCAAATTTTTGGTGTTTGAAAATACATATCAGAATAGAGAGCTACCTAATAAAGTCCAAAGTTAACTATATTCACCTATACACCTCCAACATGTAACGGAAAAAAAGCTAAATTCAGTCAAACTAAAGATTTCCACACCTCAGTAGCTAACTAGGTCCACATTGCTGTTGGGTTCACACAGCTGTGGAAATACTACAGTTGGCGATGGGGAGTTTCCCAAGTCATTTACATGTAGTTGGAGGCAAATGCTGAAAACCAAAGTCTTACAAAAATTCCCAGTGCCCTTATATGCCAACCACTCCCACTCCAAGAATCAAGTTGAGTTCTTCTTTGTCAGGACTCTTTCAACTGCAAATAGCAGAAACTCAGTTCAAACTTGCTTAGCAGGAGAGATTTATTGGCTCACTTAACAGCAAGTTCTAGGGCTCCAGAGTGCCGGGAGTCCAGAGGGTGTTGTCATAAGTCTGTCTCACTCAGTCTTTCAATTCTGATACTTCTGTTTCCAGGCAGGATTTCCCTTCATAGCATTGAGATGCTACCAGCAAATCCAGACTTGCCTTCTACAACCTTCATGGCTTCAGGGGAGGGGGAATCTCTTTTTCCCTGGTATTTCCAAAAAATGTATTTGCTTGACTCTTATTGGAATAACATGTCTATCCCTAATAGATTGTGGGATCTATTAGGATAACCGATCGTCCAGGTTTGGGTCATAGAGTAACCCTTAAGGCAGAGAAACTGGAAAGTGGAGGAGTTGTAGACCTGGTCTAATCATTCTGTGTGACAGTTGGGAAAGTCTGTTCTCCAAGGTGAAAACAGGGTGTTGAGAGCAAAAAAGGCAAGGGCGGATGTTGGGCAAATAAAATAATAGATGTCAATTATATCCTGTGTTTTGACTACCCACTTCCACATACCACCCCTTCAAAAATGCCTCCACCTACCAAAATGCAACAAAATCATGTACAATCAAACACTGTCCTCTGTCCCACCCCAAAATAGAGACAACTTAAAGGCATGTATTTATCTAGATCTGAATCCATTGTTTCTGGGTGAATTTCATTAATCTCAATTAGATCTGAGTATAGTGTATAGAGGTGCAGCGGCATATGGCTGAATGATAGATTAACTCCCTTTCTTAACACATCTCTTAGACAACAGTGGAGAAAGGAAAAGAAAAATAACAACAAAACTCCCTTTGGGAAAGAAGATAAGGAGAAACAATATAAGACTGTCACTGTCCATGGTGTTTAGCTTATGGATAATAATAGCAAGGACTCTCTCCTGGTGATGCACGAGTTCCTTGGTCAGCCACTTTGGGCTGCCCTGCTTCTACCATCTGAGAAGGCCCCCCCCCCTGCTCATCTGCTTATCTTCCCTGCTGGATTGTGAAGAATGCTCCTTTGGAAGCTATATGTCTCTGGCAATCCAGTTTCTGTTGGTGGAGGTACAAGGCTTCATGATTCCCTTGAGGGTTGAGCAACTCAGGCTTTTAGTTTCCCAGGATTTGGGGTTTCTCTAGAAATTCAATGACATTACAATCTCATTAAGATTCTCGTCCACTCAATAGCAAAAAACCCCAAACAATTTGATTAAAAAATGGACAGGAGATCTGAATATACATTTTTCCAAAGAAGACATAGATGGTCAACAGGTACATGAAAAGGTGGTCACTAATCATCAGGGAAACGCAAGTCAAAGCCACAATGAGATATCACTTCATACTTGTTAGGATGGCTGTTATCAAAAAGACATGAAATAGCAAGTATTGGCGAGGATATAGAGAAAAGGGAGCCCTTGTGCATTTTTGTTGGGAGTGTAAATTGATGCAGCCCCTATGGAAAACATTATGGAGTTTCCTCAAAAAATTAAAAATAGAACTACGATACGATCCTGCAATTCCACTTTGGGCATTTATCTGAAGAAAATGAAAACACTGACTTGAAAAAAATATATGCACCCCTATGTTCATTGCAGCATTATTGATAATAGCCAAGACATGGAAGCAACCTAAGCGTCCATTGGTGCATAAATGGATAAGGAAAATGTGGTGCATATACATACGAATACTCTCCAGCCATAGAAAAGAAGGAAACCTTGCCATTTGCAATAACACGAATGGACCTTGAGGTCATTAAGGCTAAGTGAAATAAGTCAGACAGAGAAAGACAAATACCATACGATCTCACTTATATGTGAAATCTAAAAAAACCCCCAAAACTCATAGATACAAAGAACAAAGTAGTGGTTGCCAGAGGCAGGGGGTGGGGTAGGACAATATGAGTGAAGGGGCTCAAGAGGTACAAACTTCCAGTTACAAAATAAATGTCATGAGAATATAATGTACAGCATGTGACTATGGTTAGAAATACTGTATTTTGTATTTGAAAGTTAAGAGACTAGATCTTAAATGTTCTCATCACAAGAAAAACAACTCTGTAACTATGTATAGTCATGGATGTTAACTAGAAGTATTGTGTTGATCATTTGGCAACATATATAAATATAAAATCGTTATATTGTATACTTGAAACTGATATAGTGTTATATATCAATTATATCTCAATTTTTTTAAAAAAGGATCCTGCTTGTTTCAGGACAACTTTTTGGACCAGCATCCAAAGCCAGAACTCTGCTTGAAGTGGGGTCCTTGCAGCCAGGCTGTGGCTTGGGAAATTCTACAGATTAGAAACGTCTCCCTCCATTCTCTGTATACCCCATTTGGCCAGGTAACCTTGCCAACAAAGCCTAGGCGGACAGGTGTGCTCATCTGCTCTGTGCTCAGGCTGCATCCCAGGGATATCTCTTTATCCCAGGGCAAGGCTCACCCTTGTCAGTGGCATACAGAGGACATGCAGGTGGTACTTGGGAGGGATCGGGGGAGGAGGGTGAGTGTCACCCATTTTTAGGATCCCTACATGGCTTGCTCTGTTTCTTTCCCCCAAATGAACTTGCTTTGGAGGCAGATCTGGCTTTTCTAATCCTATGAGGGGGAGGCTTATCTGACTCAGTCAACTTGGATTATTGACCACAGGCAGAATAAACCTCTTTTAGGAAAGTCAGATCTTATTCTCACTTATCATTTGAATGGGCCAGTTTCCATCAAAGTTTGTCTCTTTCTTGTAAGAACTTACTGAAACCCACAAGAAGCAGCCAACATACTCTAATATCCTTTTTCCTGCCATGTGTCCTAAAGTCCAGTACCCATGGGAACATGGACCCAGTCCCAAGACAAGCAAGTGACTCTCAGCCAGCTGGTGTTTTCCTGTGTCACAGGGCTGCCGGCTTCCCTCATGGCTCCATGCCATTCACCATTCAACTGATCCCTCATTTTAGGTTCTGTCATAACACCCCATTTCTGCTGCTAATTTCAATATTGAGTCAGATATTTTGGCTTCAGGAGACAGAGCTCCAATTTATTTCCTCCAGTGACTGAAAAGTCCAGAGGTAGATGTGCCTTCAGGCACCACTGGATCCAGGTACTCATATGATGGTACTGGCTACTTTCTTTCCTTGTCTCTCGGCTCTGCTTCCCCGTGGGTTAACTTTGGTAGGAAGATGGCTACTAGCAACTTCAGATTTATGTTCTACCAGTTTAGCAACTTCACAGACAGACAGCTTCCCTTTCCAGTTAAAATTCCAGAGCTAACTCTCACTGAACCAACCTGGGATCACATGTCCTCCCCCGAAACAAATTCCTTGGTAGTGGGAGGTAGGAACAGCCCCAGCTGAGCCACATGGACAGAGAGCTGAGACTGGGGATTGTCCAAGGAAAATTGGGGCACTGTCACTGGAAGAAAGAGAAGGAATGCTGGCAGGGCACAAAGAACACACATGCACTGTAAGTTTCCGGAATTAAATGGCAGCTGTTTCTGGAGAGTACAAACAAAAAGGGAATGAACAATTCTGGAATACCTACTGTGTGTCTTTGATCTGCTTATTTTTTCAACATAAATTTTTGAACACCTATTATGATAAATAATAACAGCTAATTCTTATATAGCATCTATTGTTTACTAGGGTTCACACTTAATTCATTTAAACCTAACAGCTCTGCAAGGTAAGTACTGTAATTATAGCCCCATTTTACAAGAAACTGAAGCAGAGAGCAAATTATTTAGTTAGTTGTAGAGCTGGGCATCTGTGTTAGTTTCCTAGGGCTACTGTCACAATGAACCCCCAACTGGGTGGCTGAACACAACTGAAATTTATTGTTAGTTCTAGATGCTAGAAGTCTGAAATCAAGGTGTCAGGAGGGCCCTGCTCCCTTGAGACTCGAGAGAAGCCTTGCTTGTTTCTTCCTGGCTTCTGGTGTGGTCGGTAATCCTTGGCTTTCCTTGGCTTGAAGCCGCATCCCTCCAAATCTTTGCCGCCATTATCACATGACCATTCTCTTCCCATGTGTTTTTCTTTTGTCTCTTCGCTTCTTCTTATAAGGACACCAATCATATTGGACTAGGGCCCATTGACTTTATTTTAATTTAATTACATCTGCAAGACTCTACTTTCAAGTAAGCTCACATCACTGGTATTGGGGGTTAGGACCTCAACATATCTTTGGAAGGGACGCAATTCAACCCACAACAACATCCAAGCCAGGCCTGGCTCCAGAGTCCCTGCTTGCCTCTAGCCTCAAGTCTAGGACACAGCTCCTGGGGTCACGGCAGTGGGAAAACTGAGTGTGTACCTCCAAGGGGCTTTTGCACTCTAAGGAGACATTGTCTGGGTAGTGAGCAATGAAGGTGCCGATGAGGTACTCATGGAAACTGCACACGACTCTGTCCCGGGCAGGTTCCCGGGGGAGGGGATGACTGCATGGGGCCGTGACGGGTGAGCTGCGTGCCAGCAGGAGGGCTGGGATGGGAGGGGAGGGGTGTGCTCCAGGCAGAAGGAAATCATGGGCAGAGGCTGGAGGAGAGAGGGAACGGGGCTTGCTTGGATCTGTCCAAAGAGTTCAGCGTGGCCAGGGCAGAGAAGTCAAGGAGGGAAGTTGGAAGAGGCAGCTGAAGAGGCCGGTGGAGGCAGAACTGGGAGGGTGGGTGAGTCATGCTGAGGAACCCACACTCTGTCCTGGTCATCACGAGGAGCCGCTGCGAGGACAAGCGCGGGGTTCCAATGGACGGGCTGGTTTTAACTGAATCTTCACTGTCCCGTGAAGTCGGTCACATTAGCCCCATTTTATACAACATAGAAATTGAGACTCCCAGAGATCAAGTGGGCCAGGTAGAGGCAGACGCAGAATGTGGCCAAGCTCTGAGGATCCTCTTGCTCCTGGGACTTGGGATATGAGGTGGCGACAGTGGACAGGTCACCAGAGTGTTGAGCTCAAGTCCTGCCCTTCTACTCATTAGCTCAGGACTTGAGGGAAGTTGCTTCTCTCTGAACAGTGACTCTAACATGCAGACACTTCATCCTGGCAGCGCTGCTATCGGCAGTGACCGAAAGGGCCCGGGAAATCCACACGCAGGAAAACAGGAGCAGCCTGGCCACCACAAGATTACTCTCATCTTCATCATTCTGGTGGTTGTTGCTCCTGGCAGACTGGTGGATGGGGCTGCCTTGGGCAGGCAGAGCTTGCAGGAAGAAGCCTCTTCCCGCACACAGCCCTGCTGCCCTCCCCAGCAGACCCGCACATCCCCAACTCTTTCCTCCCAACGCAATCAGAGCTTTAATTAAAATGACTTCATCAGACTCTGGAGGCGCACCCAACAAAGGAAGCAAAAAACGACAATTACCTCCTGGGGACGGTGCCCGGAGCTTTGGAAATTTCCTACAAAGAGAAGCAAGTGTGAGTGGCGTGGAAGAATTCACCTGGGTGTTTGGGGAGAGGGAGCCACTTTCCTCTCTGTATGGGAGGCACAGGCAGATGTGTGTGGATTTCTGGGGGCGGGGCACAGGGGATTTCTGAGGCTGAGTCATCCACACCCCAGCGCCCTGTCAAAGTCCCTGGTCTGAGCCTGTGATGCAGGGTGGAACAGGCTGTTATCTTCTCCGATCGTGAGATGCCTCTCTATTTTTCTACTTGGGAAACAGGAGAATTATTTAAAATTGTCCCCTGGCTGGAGCACCTTGTCTGTTCCCCCTTTCTGCTCGCCTGCCCTAAACCAGCCCATCTCTGAAGGCCACAAAGCTGGTCCAGACCCCTCCAGCCCTCCTGTATCCCACCCCCTGCATCACAGATGAGCTTTTTGCTCTGACTTGTCTCTGCCAGTGCTCTTCAATAGAAATGGAATGCAAGCCACATACAACCTAAAATTTAAAAAGCCGCAATGCAAGCAACTTAAATTTTTCTAGTAGCACGTGAAAAAAATCCAAAAGAAACAGATGTAATTGATTTTAATAATATAGCCAATATAGCCACTATATTGTCATTTCAACATGTAATCAATGTCAAAAATCATTACTCTTGTTATACTAAGTCCCCCCAAATCCTGTATTTTATACTTAAATCTCAGTTCAGACTGGCCATATTTCAAATGCTCAATAGCCACCTGTGGTCACTGGTTACTGTATTAGATAGTGCAGGTCTGTATTGTGTTGACGTTGGGTGATGGCCTTGTCTCCATTTGTCAACTTGGTACATTTCCCTCCTGTGGAACTATGGCCCACTGAGGCTGTATTCACCCCTCCAGGGAGCCCTGCACAGGCCTGGCTCTTGGGAGGAACTTAGTAATTGTTTTGGAGTGAATGAATGATTGTAGGAGGGGTCTCTCTGCCTTTGTATTAAGAAGGGATGCTAGAGGAATTCCTCGGCGGTCCAGTGGTTAGGACTCGACGAGGCCGAGGCTCGACACCCCGGGTTCAATCCCCGGTCTGAGAACTAAGATCCCGCAAGGTGCGAAGCATGGCCCCCCCCCCAAAAAAAAGATCTACAAGTGATGTTAGGAGATGTGGGTCTCTAGCTCTCTCTGGGCGTGGCAACAGCCCAGGAATCCTGCTCCAGGTTTTCCTTCCCATGCTGTAGGAGCTCCACACCAACGAGGAAACAGAGGAGGGTTGGGCAGCTGA
Organism: Physeter macrocephalus; assembly: GCF_002837175.3. Classification (NCBI taxonomy): domain Eukaryota; kingdom Metazoa; phylum Chordata; class Mammalia; order Artiodactyla; family Physeteridae; genus Physeter; species Physeter macrocephalus. The sequence goes on from NC_041224.1 coordinate 173,924,204, forward strand.
GCTTCTAGTATCTGGCGATCACTCATTTTAAACATCAGACCTGATGTGTGTGCACAGGCAAAGGAAAGCAGGTGAGGGGACAGAGGGAGACATTTTACTTCCTGCATCCGCCCACTTAATTTCATCCATTCATTTATTGACATAAAATGATGATTAACTCATCAGTTTGTTCATTCGGGAAACATCTCCAAAGCACTTTATTTAAGCCAGGCATTTGCTAGGTGCTGGTGTGTTTCATGGATAAGTAAGAAACCATCCTTCCTCTCGCTCTGTAATCCCCTGGAGTATTTGTTCTAGCAGAACATGTGTTTAACTAGAATAAACATAAGCAAACGAGCAATCTCTGTATCAAACTAACACCCTCCCCTCTCCCCACGGACTTCAATTTTCCTTCTCTCCTTCCATGGACAACACACCTACTATGTGCAGGTTCAGTGCTAGGCACTCTTTCCATCATCTCACTCAATCCTCCCCTTTTAGAGAAGAAAAAACTCTGGCTCAGAGAGGTTAAGTAGCTTGCCTAACGTCACCCAGCTATAGCAAGTGGCATAGCCAACATGCAAACCCGATTCTTCAGCCTCCCCTCCCAGGGAGCTTTGGACCCCTTGTCATTGCTGTTGGAGCTCTACACAGCTCTCTCCACCCCTTCCGGACATGCAGTGCCCAGCACACAGGAGATGCTCAGGAAACACGTACTGAATGGATGGATGGAATACTTGCTGAATTAAAGAACCAATGAATGGATGAATTCTTCCTCACTTTCTAATGATTTGGGTTTGCATTGGTCTAACATATAGGTTCCTTACGGGCAGGAACCATAGTGCAGAAGACACGTGGATTCTGGAATCGGATGGATCTGGGCTCAAATCCCGAATCAGCCCCTATTTGCTGACCGGTCAAAAGAAACACGTCTCGCTGTGAGAACTGACGGGGGAGGGAGTGTTGGGGTCTGACTTCAAAGGAGTCTCCTGGGCATTTTGCTGTCCCCACTGCTGCTTTCCATTTTCTCTGCCTGCTAAAAAGAGGGGTGGGTCTTGGGCCATCTCCACCCCTGTGATGTGCTGTAAATAATTTATCAAGTGGCTTAGTGAGAAGCTCGTGAATTCTTAAACCCTTTTTAAAGCGCTCCCGGGAAGAGAGGGCATCTGCTCCAGGGTCTCAGTGGCCCCCTGCCCTCTCCATCTGGGTCCCAGATGAGGTGCAATGACAGGGTCAGGTCCCCCTGCTGTAGCCTACAGGCCGAGAGCCTTTTAGGGAATGGAATATTCCTCTTCACAGGATCCCAAGTTCTCTGCGCACATGAATTACGCATCCAATACTTGGCAGAGCAGCAGTCTGGAGACTGTCCCTGGAACCCAAATCCTCTAAGTTTGCAGTGCAAAGACACATTCCCTTGCCCTGCCCCCATGCCAAGCTGCCAGGACCGAGAGCATGCAGGTGGCCTGAGGCCCAGGACGCTCAGAGCACACGGCAGGTTGCCTCTCCCAACAAGTAAATGCATTCAAAAAGGGAGAGATGCTACGGAAAAATAAAATAAGCTGTTTTTATTTTAAGGGTGGATTACTTAAGGTCGGAACGGCTTCCTAGAGAAGGTGGTTTTTGAAGTGAAACCTGAACCATCAAAAGGAAGATCTGGAGTAAAAGAGTTCCAAGCTGAAGGAATAGCAAAGTCTATGTCCCTGCAGGGAAATGTACCGGGTGTGGTGCTGAGACAGAAAAAAAGGCCTGTGTGGCCAGAGCATAGTGAACAAGAGGGTTGGTGAGCTGAGAGTGGGGTGTAAGGGAGAGAGGACTGAAGGACGATTCCTGGGTCTACTGAGAGGCCTTTGGGAGAATTAGCAAAGGCACACCTTCCTCTGGACATACACGACCTTTAACTCACGTACCAGATTCCACAGAGGAGCATGGCTGGATTTTAACCCCACCTGACTCCCTGCCAGGCGCCCCTGTGCAGTGCGCAACATGCAGAACTGTACGTAGAGGACCTGGGTAGAGCCACTATCTGCTTGTGATGCAGCAGGGTGGAAATCATAGCTCAGTGCTGGCTAGGTTAAATTCGAGATGCCATTAGCCACCCAGGAGAAGTTGCTGAATAGACAGTTGGATAGGCCTGTCTGGAGCTCAGGACAGAAGTCTGGGTTTCCTCACTGGATCATTACATGCCTGGATGCGGTCGCCCAGGGAGAGCTATAGAGTGATATTTCTAACATGCAGATCTGCCTGTGAAGTACTTAGTCAGTGGGTGAGGCCAGCAAGGTGCCTAGGAATTAAAATTTAAGGAGGCACTCTCAAGGTCACACAAGTGCAAAGCTGGCACCTGAGAGTACATGCCATCTTAAATTTTGTGTCTTCTTAAATCTAGTCCTGGTCTGGGGTAATTCAACGGAGAAAGGATAGTCAGTGGTGCTGGCACAATTGAAAATTCATTTGGGAAAGAAAAAAAAAGAACCTCAACCTTTATTTCACACCATATATAAAAACAAAAATAGATCCCAGACCTAAACACAGAAGCTATAACTATAAAACTGTGGAGGAAAGAAAAACAGAGAAAATCTTCATGACCTTGAGACAGGCAAAGATTTCTTAAATAGGACACAAAAAGCATGAACCATAAAAGAAAAAAAAGATCAAGTGGATTTTATCAAAACTAAGAGCTTTCCTTTGAAAAACATCATTAAGAAAATTTAACAAACCACAGACTGAGAGAAAATATGTGCAGTACACATATCTGACATAGGACTTGTACCCCAAACACAGAAGGAACTCTTACAACTCAGTAATAAAAAGACAATTGATCCAATTCTTTTTAAATGGAGAAAGATTGGAATAGACCCTTCACAAAAGAAAATATACCAATGGCCAATAATGAGCAAGTAAAAGAGAGGTTCAGCCTCAACATTCATCAGGCAGGTGCAAATTTAAACCGTAATAAAGTACCACTTTATACCCGCTCGAACGGCTTAAATTAGAACCGATGAAAATACCAAGGACTGGTGAGAATATGAAGCAACTGGAATTCTCAAACACTGTTGTTGGGACTGTAAAATGTACAAACACTTTATAAAACAGTCTGGCAGTTTATTATAAACATACAACTAAGCAGTTCCACTCTTGGGTTTTTACCCAAGAAAATGAAAACAAAATGTCTATACAGAACGTACAGTACACAAATGTTCACAGGCACTTTATTCATAACAGCCCAAAACTTAGAAACAGCCAAGTGCCCATCAACTGGAGAATGGATAAACAAACTGGGGTACATCCAGACATCAATGCTTTTCATCAATAAAAATGGAACTACAGATACATGCAACAATATGGCTAATTCTCAAAAATACCATGCTAAAGGAAGCTGGACAAAGAAAAAAGTACAATCTGTATGATTCCATCTATAGAAAAATCTAGAAAAGACTAATTTAATCTGTAGTCACGGAAACGTGATCAATGTTTGCCTGAGGCTGGGGGCGAGGGGTTGACTGCAAAGTGATAAAAGAGAACTTTTATGGGTGAGTGGAATGGTCTATACCTTGATTATAGTTTTGGTTACACAGGTGTCCATGTGTATCAAGACTCATCAACCTGTATATGTAAAATGGGTACATTTATGTAAATTATGCATCAATAGAGTGACTTAAAAATACGTCAGTTCAGGGCTTCCCTGGTGGCGCAGTGGTTGAGAATCTGCCTGCCAATGCAGGGGACACGGGTTCGAGCCTTGGTCTGGGAGTATCCCACATGCCGCGGAGCAACTAGGCCCGTGCGCCACAATTACTGAGCCTGCGCGTCTGGAGCCTGTGCTCCGCAACAAGAAAGGCCGCGACAGCGAGAGGCCCGCGCACTGCGATGAAGAGTGGCCCCCGCTTGCCACAACTAGAGAAAGCCCGCGCACAGAAACGAAGACCCAACACAGCAAAAATAAATATAAATAAATTAATAAACTCCTACCCCCAACATAAAAAAAAAAAATAAATACCTCAGTTCAGGCTTTAGCTGACAGCCAGTCCTCTGGTCCTCCTTGTCACTCTGAGTGTGGTAATGTAAGAATGTTTTCTTTCTTCAGGACGTGATGATTAAATAGTTCTGTCCACCTGCAGGACATGGTGGGTGTTAAAAAATGAACTCAGGGGACTTCCCTGGTGGTCCAGCAGTTAAGACTCTGCTCCCAATGCAGGGGGCCCGGGTTCGATCCCTGGTCAGGGAACTAGATCCTGAATGCCCAAACTAAGAGCCCACGTGCCACAACTAAAGATTCCACACGCTGCAATGAAGATCTCGCACGCAGCAATGCAGCAACGAAGATCCCGTGTGCCGCAACTAAGACTCAGTGCAGCCAAAATAAATAAAGTCATATACTTATAAAAAAAAATGGACTCCAGATTGGACTTCCCTGGTGGTGCAGTGGTTAAGAAAGGCCCGCGTACCGCAAAAAAAAGAAAAAAAAAAAAAAAAAAAAAAAAAGAATCCACCTGCCAATGCAGGGGACGTGGGTGCGATCTCTGGTCCGGGAAGATCCCATATGCCGCGGAGCAACTAAGCCCATGCGCCACAACTACTGAGCCTGTGAGCCACGACTATTGAGCCCGTGCACGGCAACTACTGAAGCCCTCGCGCCTACAGCCCATGCTCCACAACAAGAGAAGCCACCGTAATGTGAAGCCCGCACACCGCAACAGAGTGGCCCCCACTCACCACAACTAGAGAAAGCCGGCATGCAGCAACAAAGACTCAACACAGCCAAAGGAAAAAAAAAAAAGATTGGCGGGGGTCCATGCCTGCCCCTTTATTTAGAGATGAGGGAACTGGGGCTCAGAGAGCAGAAGAGACTCATCCAAGGACACACAGCGTTATAGGTTTTGACTACAAGGTGTCGCTTGGGAACATTTGGGTTTAAAAAATAAAAACAAAACAAGCCATCAGACAGTTTGCATTGGTCCCGTCTCTCTTTTTCTTCAGAGCCGAGTTCTGGGAGAGGTCTGGATTCCCCTGAGGAAGGCCAGGTCTACAGTCTGGTAACTGCACAAACCTTGTCTGCAGAGCATTTCTTCTTCTCTGCTCTTCTGCAGAGAAGAGCCACCCAATCCAAGAACACCGTCATCATGAAGCAGTGAGGGTACAGGACCGTAAGCCCTGCTTTTCAGCTGACACCACCTCGTGCTGGTCTCTCCACCTTCATCATTGCCCTCCCTGCCTCCCAGGGTCCATGTGAGAACATGAAAACATGGGTGCCTACTCCCAAAACTCTTACTGAACCTAGACGTCTGGTCACTGCAATAAGGCAAAGCAAGGATGTAAAGAAAAAACAGATCAGAAAGGAATAAATAAAATGGTCCCTCTTTCCAGATGACATGATTTCCCACATAGAAAATCCCAAGGAATCTACCAAAAAATTCCAAGAACTAATAAGTTCTAGGCCATAGAATGCAAGACAAACATACAAAATCAATGATATTTTTACATACTAGTAACGAACACATGGACATCAAAATTAAAAGTGTAATACCTAAAAATTTATAATCACTAAACAAAAAGGAAAAGAAAAGAAAGATATGTTTAGGTGAGCATTTAACAAACATGTCCAGGCCTTGTATGCTGTAAACTACACAACACTGATTAAAAAAAAAAAAAAAAAGATCGAAAAAGATCTAAATAAATGGAGGAACATATTGTCTTCAGTATGCCTCTGAACATACTGGATTGGAAGACTCAACATAGTAAAGATGTAATTTCTCCCCAATTGGATACAGAATAATGTTTAACCAGCTATCTGGGCATCCTGTGGCCCAGTCAACTTGACAGATAAAATTAACCACCATGGTAACTAAGTCAGAATAGCATTACTGTAGAAATAGAGGAACAATTAATGGACTAGAATAGACAACCCATCAACAGGCCCACACCTAGATTGAAACTTGACAAATTTCGTGTTGCTAATCAACACCAAACAAAAAGGGCTGGACTGGTCAATAAAAGGGATGGGATAATGGATTATTAATATGGAAAAGATGAAATCTCTTCCTTAACCCGTACCAAAAAAATAATCAGTAAGAAAAGGGTTGAAATATGAAAAAATAAAATAAAAATTTAAAAAACTACAGGAGACTATCTCTATGGTCTCAAGTTGAGAAAGGATTTCTTCAACAAGGGCCAAGCGTATAGTTAAATATTAATAAACTTTGACTCAATTAAAATGAACTTCTGTTCTGGTGTCTCTTCTTAAAAAGGCATTAATCCCCTTACCAGAGCTCCACCCTCATGACCTAGTGACCTAATTACTTCTCCAAGGTCCCACCTCCAAATACTATCAGACTGGTTTCAACATATGAATTTTGAGGGGACACAAACATTGTCAGCAAGGCACTGGTCCCACTTGCTGAGGTCAGCGCTGCCGCCACAGGGGGGTTCGGGGACGCCTGCTGGCTGCATGGCCTTCTCCCCGTCAGCTGTGCAGGCTGCTGGACCAGCAGCGGCAGCGAGGTTTCAAGCACAGGCAGCAGTAGGGACATATATGGATCTGTCCTTTATGGCCGCACAGGTAACGCACAACCCAGTCCCTACCAGTGAGCCCTTCAAGATGCACCAAGCTCCCACCTGCTCTCCTGTGGGCCAGTCACCAGGTCTGGGGTGTCACACACACACATGCATACATGGGAATAGGCTCCTTCTGGCATCTCTGCCATTGTCCTCATTTTAGCTATTGCAGCCGCACGTTTGGGATACTTGTTGGAGGTCGGGAAAGATTAAAACAGGGCATAAGGTAACAGGTGTGCACTGTGCAATCCTAGAAGGCACCATTCACAGTTTAGTCTCTGTTATGTTATTAGCCATGTTAGAGCTCACATTTATTGAAGACACCACGTACCAGATTCATGATCTCATTAAATTCTCTGGTTCTGTTTTCTTCATTTTACAGATGACAAAACCCAGGCTCAGAGAGCCACTACCTTGCCCAAGCCGCAAGAGCGGAGCTAGAATTTAAACCTTCTTCTGCCCAGTTCCAGAGCTCCGAGGACACCGGACTCTGGACGCAGGGTTGGCACAGAAAGCCTGTTAACCCTGACCCTGGCAGGCCAGCCCCACGAAAGCACCGCTGGCCCCCTAGGGAACTGGGCTCAACAGCACGGGGCAGGGCGCCAACAGCACTGGACTCGGGTTCAGGGCTCCTTCTCGCACCCACCAGATAAGCGACGTCGCGCCTCAGCTCCTCTCGCCTCAGCTCCTCCCTCCAGCACGCGAAGGGAAGCGACTGCGAGCCTTCCGGGGTTCCACCGAGCCCCGCCCCCGGGGGTGGGGCAGGGAGTGGTCACGTGAAGGGGCGCCTTGCCCCCTCCCCACCCCGAGCCCCGCCCCGCCCCGCCCCGCCCCCAGGCTCCCAGTCCTCCACCCCGTGAGCGCAGAGAGAGCTGCGGGCGCCGCGCGGGCTCGGGACCTGCTTCCCCCACCCGGTTGCCGAGGTCGGCGTCGCCGCCGCGGGGTTTCGGGAGGGCCTGCTCGCTGCGTGGCCTTCTCCCGGCCAGCTGTGCGGGCGGCTGGACCAGCAGCAGCAGGGAGGACTTGAGCGCCGGCGGCAGCAGCGACACCATGGATCTGTCCTTTATGGCCGCACAGGTAATGGGGCTCCTTCCACGCGCGACCCGGGCCGCCAAGTTTGCGCAGGTTCGGGGCCACGGTCTCGCCCTCCCCGCCGGGGCTGAGCGCCCCGGGAGGGTTCAGGCGGCCGAGCGCGGGTCCTTTGTCTGGGGCTGGCATCCCCACTGGGTGCGCGCGTCTGGGGCGGCGAGCATGGCTCCCGGGGTTGGGGCAGGCTGTGCGCCCAGTGTTCCTCGGATCGACCTGTGCGAGGGGCCTCGGCAGGGGTCCCCTCCCTGCCCATCCCCCACCTGCGGTCCTCCCTCCGTTGCCCCGCAGCCCTCCAAGGCGGGGCAGCCCAGACCCGTGCGTACCCGGCTGGGCAGGCAACCTCCTCTTCCCCATTCTGCATCTTCCCGAGGCGCCGGGTAATCTGTCACTTGCTGCTGACCTCGGACGCCTCCCACCTTACTTTTCTCCCGTTTGGTGGAGACCACAGACTCTGTAGCCCGAGGAAGGCGGCGAGACCCGCTCCGTGACCAGCCAAGCGCCAGAGCGCAGCAGTCGTTTTCTCCTTTTTCTGCTTTGTGCTGAGTCTGTAGCCATCAGTGCCCGGCGCGACCATAACTCTTCTCTCGACACAAAACAGGTTCCCAGTGGCAGACAAAACAGATGAGCTCTCATCGCTTGGATTTTCTCTCCAGGGGAATCCCCTGAAGCTCTGAGCCTGGCGTGATCTTTCTGTTTGGTGCCTTAACTCTGGAGCCAGAACAAAGGCAAACGCCTGCTTTCCGGAGCTGGAGCGGTCTGTGGCCTTTTGGAGTTACAGTCTGGCTCCAGGGAAGGGCCACCGCATTTGGGCTAGGAGAGTAAGTCCCCATGTACCAAATTCAGACCTTGCACCTTCTATCGAGTTGGTTATGTTGGGAGCCCAGTGGTAGGAAGGCCCCCCAGGTTCCCTCTGTCCCCTGGGCATGTGGCAGGGGCTCCACTGGCTGCTGTTTACTTTTCCAGGGAATGGACTTTCAGGGGACACTCTCCTTTTCCCCCAAACTTCACCATGGTGGAAATCTGTTTAAAAAGTAACAGCAAAATCTAGGCTGTAGGGGCAGCGAGCTCCCAACGCAAGCATGCATGGGTGCAGAATCCCCACGCTGGCTCAAGGGAACCCAGATTCCAGTTCTTGGCAGTCTCTTAACAGGTTTTCCATAATGCTAATTGCTCCCATGAGCCATGCTGGTCTTTTTTTTTTGGCCTAATTTTCTGTCTGCTGTTCCTAGACCCATGTTTATAAATATTGTCATATGGACATCATTTTAGATAGTGCTGACTTTAACTGTGTGATGACGGAGGAGGCTTCACTGGATTTATTTCTAGAGGGGAGAAGAGCTCACACAATGTCTGCCTCTGCCTCCCAGCTCTGGATCCCACCAAACGGCTGACATTTCCATGGTTACAAGATAAATTGATTACTGCTAATCCTGGGGCTGGCTGGAGCATCAGGAGTTGCTATGGTAACGTGACAAAATAAACATAGGGCTTTTCAGCACCTATAGGCAGAGCCTGCGCAGAGATGGAGTTCTGGTTTTTTTTTTTTTCTTTTTTGTGTACAATTCAAGTTTAACGTGGTCAGTGTATTACTGTGGACAGATGTTTGGGCATTGATTACACACTCAGTCCTGGGTTAGCTGCAGGGACAGAAACGTGAAGTGCCACCGAATGGGGAGAGATGCTGACGTTTTGCTGAGCATCTGCTATGTGCCAGACGCGGGTGCTTACGCGCTTGATTACAGTAAATCCTTACACGTCTGTGACATTGGCACCGTTATCCCCATACTACAGATCAGGATACCAAACTTCAGCGAAATGAAACAATTTGCCCAGGACACACCATTAGCAAGGAGGAAAATGGGTTTCAAATCTGGGTCTGAGGATCTGCAAAGCTGCTGGGTTTCCACCTTCTTGCTTCCCCCTGAGCAAGACACAAAATAAGGGACAGGAAGGACATATTTAAAGATGACTCATCTCTCCTTCTCCCCCCAGGAAGTGCTCTCCTCGTGGTGCATCGTGGTCTAATGGATTTCATTCTGGTGTCGCTCTGTCCCTCTTATCCCCACAAAGGCGGGAACTTTTCCTTCTTTGTCTGTAGCACTTAGCAGCGCTTGGCCCAGTGAGCGCGCAGCATATGCTGTGGGTGTACAGTGACTGCGGCATGTGACCAAGTCGATGTCCCCGCACGTCAGCAGAGGGCGGTTTGACAGAGACATGTGAAGGCCTCCATCCACTTGTTCAGCTAACGTTGAGTGCCTGCCTTGTGCCAAGCTCTGTGTCAGGCACTGGGACAGGGATGCTGGGGGACAAAGTTGAATGGGTGTAGATTTTCTTTCTGGATGCCTGGAGAGTAGTGGAGAAATGATGGACCAGGCCGTTCCGAGAAAGGGCGACCAAAATGCCTGGTATAAAGTAGGCCCTCCACAAGCATCTGTTAGGTGATTGGATGAGGGTAAGACAAGATGTATGTGCAGGAAAAGCCATTAACAGGAAAAGATAGTGAGTTTGAGGTGTCACATGCCACCCCCCCCAAACACCTGTTCATCGGTACTTGAGGCTGGGGGTTCTGATGGGTGAGAACTGGAGGCAGACTTCCCCTGGCGGGCCTGGGAATAAGGTCATTCTAAGCAGAGAGGTATGGAACTTCCCTGGCGGTCCAGTGGTTGGGGCTTGGCGCTTTCACTGCCATGGCCCCGGGTTCAATTCCTGGTCGGGGAGCTAAGATCCCGAAAGCCACACGGAGCGGCCAAAAAAATAAAAAATAAGCAGAGAGGCATGGAGGTAGGAAAGCCCAGAATATGTTCACAGAATCCTTCAGGAAACTGGAGGGTAGGGAGCACAGTAGAACTGGGAGACAGAGGCCAGGGCCAGGTTGTAGAAGGTACTAACTGCCCAAGATGAGAAGTTCACATTTAATCAGTAGACAGTAGGCGCTATTGTAGGTGACTGAGCAGGAATAGTTTATGATTGAAGCAGCCCTGGGAAAACCCCAGACCCCGTAGAGGCCAGAAGCTGGAGGGATGGATGGAGTCGGAAGTACACACCTGTTTGATTCACTCATGGAGTAAAAGAAACCATATTCCTGTAGCTCCAAAACCCAAGTCTCTTCCCCTTCACCAAGTTGTGAAATACGATTCCTCTTCATGGCTTAAAAAGACCTGGAGGATACATGCCATTTTAGATAGATTTCCCTCTCAAAAGCTAAGCATCAAAAAGACACTCTTCTTGGATTTACAGAGTGGACATCAGTTATCCAACAAATCCTCTTATGCAGATGTGCCCTCCTGGTGCGGGTACACCGGGCTGTGGGTTTGGGCTTAGAAGAGGCTGTGGTCGCTGAAGATGTAAAGACTCAGCTCAACCCTGAGCCCTGGAGGCACTCAGCGTCTCTTTCCCCCACCCTGGAAACACGCCAGCCCCACTCTGCACAGTCCCTGAGTCCCTGGAGATTCTGGAGGGTTGAACAGTAAAGAGGGGCATGCATTTCCCTATGGCCAGAGATGGCCAGGAGGGCAAGGCTACCCAGACTCCCTAGGAGCTGGAGGGGAGGGAGAATCACACATCTTGAAGACTGATCCTCAGATCCCTTTGTTGTCGGTGGGGTAGCCTGTCTCCAAAGACAGCCCCATCCATTCCTTCCCTACCTCCTGGAGGTACATGTTGGCCCCCCATGAGGGAGTTTAAGATCTGATTCCCCTCCCCTTAATGTGAGCTGGCCTTAGTGATTTTTCTGACCAAGACAATGCAGTGTGAGTGACATTCTGAGATTAGCTTGACGTTCTGAGATTGGTTTGTAAGAAGCCTGCAGCTTCCACCTGGGACTCTTGGAGCTCTTGCTCTGGGGGAAGCCCAGCATCATGCGTGAAATTCAGAGACGCTGAGACCTCGGGAAGGGAATGAACATTTAAGAGACCTACTGTGTGCTGGGCCAGCGCATGGAATGAACTAGGGGGACAAGGAGCCCCGTTTACATGTTTCTAGGTTGTAACTCCTTGTAGAACAAGCATGCCTGTGGCATAAGAGCTTGCTCTTATTTTTGTCTTGCATTGTCCTCACAGTGACTAGTTTACACCCAGTAGTTCCCAAATGTTGCTCCCACTAGAATCACCTGGGAGCTTTTAAGGGTCTTGCTGCCCAGGTCCTGCCCCAGACACTCCCATCTGAGTCTGGAGCTGGGAGCCAGCATCAGTGTTTTCTTTTCATCCCCTAATTGATTCCAGTGTGCCATCAAGGTTGAGACCCGGACCCTAAACCCACACTGTGGAGCTGTTCCCCTCCCCCCTCTTTGGATGGAGCAGGTCCTTGGTCCCTTTTAGGTCATAAAAAGTCATGTCGTCCCTGGAAGTCACTCCAATATCAATTCAGCAAATTAAAATATTCAGGCCCCAAATAATGTAACCTGGGAGCTTGCTCCAGAATTGAGGTTCTTGTTTGGGATTAGCAGATGCAAACTATATTTTATATATATATATATATATATATTTATATATATATATAAAATATGGAATATATATAATATATACTATGGAATGGATAAGCAACGAGGTCCTAGTACATAATGCAGGGAACTATATTCAATATCTTGTGATAAACCATAATGGAAAAGAATGTGAAAAAATACGTGTGTGTGTGTGTGTGTGTGTGTGTGTGTGTGTTATATAATATATACTATGGAATGGATAAGCAACGAGGTCCTAGTACATAATGCAGGGAACTATATTCAATATCTTGTGATAAACCATAATGGAAAAGAATGTGAAAAAATACGTGTGTGTGTGTGTGTGTGTGTGTGTGTGTGTGTATAACTGAATCACTTTGCTGTACGCCAGAAACTAACGCAACATCGTAAATCAACTATATACATCAATAAAATGAATTTTAAAAAAAAGAAAGACTATTGAGGTTCTCCCTTCCTCCAGACCACACCTGGCACAGGTGGGAAACCTAGAGTTGGAATGGGTGCCTATATTACAGTCGTGGTACAGACAGGGAGGAAATGGAGAGCCCAGGTGGTTCGGCTGACAGGCTGGGGAGCCATGAGTGGGGCTGACACAGGAGCATCCTTCACATCATCGTACCACCTCCCAGAGCAGTCCAAGTGCTGGGGGACGGTGGGAGGACCTGGGACCCTGCCATGGATCAGCTTCAGGGAATCGTTGAGCCCCCGAGGTACACAAAGTAGCATGTTTATGTACATTTTGAAACAAGTTTTTAAAGAAATCTCTATTCATTTCCTACGGCTGCCGTAACAAATTACCAAAAACTGTGTGACTTAAAACAGCAGAAATGTAATCTCTCCCCGTTCTGGAGGCTCCAAGTCCAAAGTCGACGGGGCTGTGGTCTCTCTGAAGGCTCTGGGGAGGACAAGCCTGTGGCTCTCTCTTAGCCTCATGGGTGTGGTCTGCAATCATTGGTGTTCCGTAGGTTGTCTGTTCTTCTCTTCCTATCGGGACACCAGTCATAGTGGATTAGGGCCCACCCTACTGACCTCATCTTCTTTTGATGACATCTGCAGAGATCTTATTTTCAAATAAGGTCACATTCACAGGTACTGGGAATTAGGACTTCAGTATCTCTTTGGGGGAGACACAGCTCAACCTATAATAGGGTCTGAAGATCCCTGAAGAATAAGGATCTTGGTTTTTGTGTTGGTGGCCACTGGTCTTTGAGAGGCAGTGGAGAGATCACTTCTCTAAGCCTCAGTTTCATCATCTGTGAAATGGGGACAAATGGCCTACCTCGTGGAACTGTTCATCTAGTCATTCAACAACCATTTCCTGTGTGCTAGGCCCTCCCTACATGGAGCGCTGGTGGGAAGAGGGTCACAGGCCCTGCCGTGTGATATGTGACAGGGTGGAGGTAAACATAGGCGCCCTGGTACGGCAGAAGAGGCACCTCACCCAGCTCTGGAGGCCGGGGAAGGCTTCTGGAGGTTTGAATTGAGCTGAGTTTGAAGGATGCATAGCTGTTATGTAGGCGAAGGAGGACACCCCAGGGGTGGGAACGACATGAAATGGCTTGAAATGGAAGGGGCTTGAATAGTGTCTCTCATTGGAATGAAGGTTGCAAGTGACCATCTGGTTGGGCCGAGGGGCAGGTGGGAGGGAGCGGAGATGAAGCCGGAGGGACCAGGGCCAGGCAGGTGGCCTCGTGGAGTGGAGCAGGGTGGGGTGGGGGGCTGCGGTGACCCGGAGAGCAGGGCTGCGGCCTGGAGGGGGCACAGACAGCGGCTCTGAGCTCCAGCCACCTGCCCATGCTGTGCAAACTCACAGGCCCAGGGCTGCGGGTGCTTGTGGGTTTTTAAGAAAACTGAAAACTCCGATGCTTATAAGCAGTCTGGATTTTCAAATGTTGGCAACTAATTTAAAATTTTTAACTAACCGACCAACCATGACGTGGGCTGTTTTAATAATTACTTATTGCTTACCATTTCAGTTACTCCGTGGTAGCAATTAATTTCTTTTGTGAGACCAGAATTTAGGAAGAAGTGGGCTAGGCAGTTTGTTTCTGCCCTGCTGGCATCAGCTGGGGGCTCGGGGCTGGAGTCTCACAGCTTCACACACGCGTCTGACACCTCTGTGCAGCCTGACCCTTCTCTCCACTTGGTCTTTCATCCTGCAAATGTTTCTTTAGGCAAGTGGGGCTTCCTCCCAGCATGGTGGTATCAGGGCCATCGAACTTCTTGTGTAGCACTGCCTTCCCTCTCGAATCAGCATTCCTAGGTGGACGCTGCTAAGCTTCTTATGAACCAGACTGGGAAGTCCCAGAATGTCACTAACTCCACATTCGTTTGGTCAAGAAAATCCGAAGGCCAACCCAGATTTAAGGACAAGGGAACCAGATTCTACCTCTTGATGCAGGAAGCAGCGTGCATGTCCAAGGGGGAGGGAAGGCTGAATGGCAAACGTCTTTGGAGACAGGCTACACCTGGTCCAAACAGAATAGGCGTGTGGACTGGATTCATCCTGGGACTGCCATTGTGATAAGTATCTCTAGACTAGACAGATGTATGTGGAGCTTGACAAAACCTTATAACGAATTTCCAAGCCCAGGAGAGAAGTAAATTATTACCAAGGAGCTACACCATAGCTTTACTAGACTGAACCATATGAAGTTGCTGATGTTTGACCATTTTGACCTACAAAATGAAAATTTCATATAGTTCAGCCTAATAGGTACTAACTAGAAAGACAGTAGGTTCCTCGAGTTATGGAGGGAGGAAGAGCTGTGGGACACGGGTTGGAGTGAGGAGACGTGGGAAGGGAGATCACTACCTGCTGGGGGGAGATCTGAGGAGGCTTGGTGGGTTTGAGGAGCAGGGCCCTCCCCTGACTTTCCCCCCTCAGCCCAGCTCTTAGAACCTTGGCCTTGCTGGTGGGAGGACACAATCACACCTGGAACATTATGTCCCACTGAGTGGGTCTTTCTGGAAGATAAGATGCTGATCTAATAGTAGCTGAGATGCTGATAACATCCACTGCTACTCCCCCTTCTCCCACCCTCCCTCCCCCTGGGCCTTGGGAGTCTCACGGTTAATTTGCATTTTAATCATTTTTCACGGAGGGGGAAAAACCACAAAAGACTTCTGGTCAAGTTGAAGAGGCGATTCTGTTATCTCTTGAAATGGTCGTAGCTATTCTCAAGGGCCAGTGGGAGCATTCCCAAAGATCTGCAAGAAACCAGCAGCAGTTTTCCCTCCCCAGAGGAACACAGCGCTTCCCAGAGAAATAGAATTCTAGGGAGTCTGGCAGTCTGCTACTTAGAGAATGTTTTCCCCAGCCAGCAACTGCTCCTTTTTCTTTAAGCAAGAATTATTAAAATACAAATTGTCTGTTATCTCATATGTTTTCAACCAAAGGGCTTGTCTTGAACTTTGAATTCCGATTTTTAAGATTTAAATATTTTATCATTCTAATTAGACCTGCCTCGGGAGAGCATATAGTGCTACATTTTTGCAGGGGTGTAATGAGACGTTAAAGAAGAAGTAAAAATCTGTAGTACATTTTGTAGACCAAATTTCTAGATAGTGTTTTAAGGGTCAAGACATTCCAACTGACTTGAAACAATTATATCTCACAGAGCTAAGAGCTAAGAGCTAAGAGAACCAGGTCGTCTAGAAGTGGATTGCAAATCTCCAATTGAACACTTTAGTGTTTGTGGAGCACCTGCTGTGAACTCAGCCCAACTTTGTGGGTCCAAACCCCAGCTTCTCTACTCTGAGATGATGGAAACCCATCTCTGTTTACTCCCTCCCTCCTTCTGTCCCCTCAAGATGTCCTTGTACCTTCCCGTCATAGCTGCCTTTTATCAAATGTTTAGGAGGTACCAGGCAGGCCCTGGGTTGAATAATACATAGAATCTCACTTCTAAATCCTATGACACCCCCATGGAATAGGCAATTTTAAGATCCATTTTACAGATGAAAAAACTGAGGCTTAGAGAGGCAAAGTCACTTGCCCCAGGGCACACAGGCTGGGATTCAAACCCAGATCTCTGTGCCTCTTCAGCTTATTTTTTAAATCCAATTTTACAATCTCTGCCTTCTGACTGGAGTGTTTAAACCATTTACGTTTAATGTGTTTTTTAATAGTTGGGTTTAAATTTACTATCTCACTGTTTGTTTCCTATTGGTCCCACCTGTTCTTTGTTCCCCTTTTCTTCTTTTTCTGCCTTCTTTTGGATTCATTGAGAATTTTTTATTATCTCATGTTGTCTCCTCTCTTGGCTTATTGGCTATAACAGTTTTGTTATTTTAGTGGTTGCTTTAGGATTTATAGTGTATATCTTTAGCTTAGCATAGCCTGTCTACAAGTGATATTATGCCACTTCACATTCAGTGTAAGAACCTTATAACAATACACTTCTGTTTCTCCCCTCTAAACTTTTGTGCTATTATTGTTGCACATTTCACTTCTATGTGTGTTTTAAACCTCACATTGTATTGTTATCATTTTTGTTAAAAGTTAATTACCTTTTAAAGAGATTTAAATAGTAAGGGAAAAACTTAAATATTTTCCCATATGGGTACTATTTCCAGTGCTCTTTATTCCTTTGTGTAGGTCCATATTTCTATGTGCTATCATTTTCTTTCTGTCTAAAGGACTTTAACATTTCTGGTAGTTCAAAAGTGCTGGTGATTAATTCTTTCAGTTTTTGTATGTCTGAGTAAAAAAAGTCTTTTTTTTTTGGCTTTCATTTTTGAATGTTTATTTTTTACTTGGCATGGAATTCTAGATTGACTGTTTTTCAACACTTGAAAGATATTATTCAACCATCTTCCTGCTTCTCTTGTTTCCACTGAGAAATCTGCTGCTGTCCTTATCTTGTTCCTTGGAACATAATGTGTCTTTTTTTTCCTTTGGCTGTGTTTACAGTTTTTTCCTTATTGATTTTTGAGCACTTTGATTATAATGTACCTTAGTGTTGTTTTCTTCCTGCTTCTTGTAATTAGGGTTTGGGAGCTTCCTGCATCTGTGGGTTTATACTTTTCGTCACATTTGGAAAATTCTCTGCCATTCTTTCTCCCCCCTCCAGTTTTATTGAGATATAGTTGACATATAACATTGTATAAGTGTAAGGTGTACAACACGATTTCATACATGTGTATACTGCAAAAAAGATTACCACAATAAGTTTAGTTGACATCTGTCACCGCACATAGTTACAATTCTTTTTTTCTTGGGATGAGAACTTTTAAGACGTACTCTCTTAGCAACTTTCATATATACTATACAGTATGTAGCTATAATCACCATGCTGTACATTATACCCCCAGAACTTATTTATCTTATAACTGGAGGTTTGTACTTTTTGACTACACCCAGTTTTTCACCCAGTTCCCCACCTCCTGCCTCTGGAAAACACCAATCTGGTCTGTTCCTATGAGTTTATTTTTTTTAGATTCCACGTATAAGTGAGAGTATCTTTCTCTGACTTATTTCACCTAGCATTATGCCCTCAAGGTCCATCCAGTATGTCTCAAATGACAAGATTTCCTTCTTTTTCATGACTGAATTTTATATATACACATACATACACACATATACATGTATGTAGATATTAATATACCACATTTTCCTTAAGTATTCATCCGTTAATAGACACGTAGTTTGTTTCAGTGTCCTGGTTATTGTACTGTGTGTGTGGATGTCTCTTCAGGACAGTGATTTCATTTCCTTCAGATGCATACCCAGAAGTGGAATTGCTGGATCATACGGCAGTTCTATTTTTAATTATTTAATTTAATTTTTGAACCCCCATACTGTTTTCCATAGTGGCTGCACCAATTTACATTCCCATCAACAATGCACAATGGATCCTTTTTCTCCACATCTTCTCCAACACTTGTTATCTCTGTCTTTTTGATAGTAGCCATTCTAACAGGCATGAGGTGATATCTCACTGTGGTTCTGATTTGTATTTTTCCCTGATGACTTTTGATGTTGAGCATCTTTTCATGTACCTGTTAGCCGTTTGAATATCTTCTTTGGAAAAATGCCTATTCAGGCCCTCTGCCCATTTTTAATTAGATTATTTTTTATTGTTGAGTTCTGTGAGTTTTCCATTATTTCTTTACAGATTCTCTCTTCCCCTGTCTCTCTCCGCTCCTTTGGAGATTCTAGCACGTATATCAGGCTGCCTGACGTCTCACAGCTTCCTGATGCTTGTTCATCTTTTTGAGTCTTTTTTTTTTCTGTTTATGTTTCATTTTGGATAGTTATTATTGACATATCTTCAAGCTCAGCAATATTTTTTGAATATCTAATCTCTGCTAATCCCATCCAGTGTATTTTCGACCTCAGACATTGTACTTTTCATATCTAGAAGTTTAAATTGGGTCTTTCTTATATTTTCAGTCCTCTTCTTAACATGTTCAGTGTTTCCTCTAGCTTTTTAACATATGGAATACAGTTATAACAACTGTTCAAAAGTCCTCATTTACTAATTCTAAATGTGCATCAGCTCTGGGCTGGTTTTGATTGATTGCTTTTTCTCCTCGTTATGAATCATATTTTCCGGCTGCTTTGCATGCCTGATAATTTTTGATTGGATGCCAGACATTGTGAATTTTACCTTGTTGGATGTTAGCTATTTCTGTGTCCTTATAAATAGTCTCAAGCTTTGTTCTGAGATGCAATTATGTTACTTGGAAACAGTTTGATCCTTTTGGGTCTTGCTTTTAAGATCTGTTAGGCAGGACCAGAGCCATCTTTAGTCTAAGAGTAACATTTTCCCACTGCCGAGGCAAGGCTGCTCTGAGTATTCTACCCAGTGTCCTGTGAATTATGAGATTTTTCAAAATGGCTGGTGGAAACAGGTACGATTTCTGGCCTGTATGGACGCCAGGTACTATTCCCTGTCATCCTTCAGGGTGATTCTTTGCTGCCTCAGGTGTTTTCCTCACACACATGTGCTCACCAGTCCTCTGCTAAATATCTGAGCCGTCATTCTGCAGATCTCTGTTTAGCTCTCTCCTCTGCATCCTCTCCCTCATGGTCTCCAGCTGCCTTGGTCTCCCCAGACTCTCAGTCCCATCTCCTCAACCCCAGAGTCCACTGGGCTCTATCTGGGTTCCCCTTTCCTGCTCCACAGCCTGGAAATTCTTCCCAGGCACTAAACAGAGTCAATTACTTGTTTCCCATCTCTCAAAGATCACTGTCCCTCACTGCCTGATGTCCAATGTCTTGAAAACCATTTCCCTATGTTTTGTCCATTTTTTTATTGGTTCCGTTGGGAGGGTGGATCCAGTCCTTGTTACTCCATCTTGGCTGGAAGCAGACTTTTCTTAACCCTGTGTTTTTAAGAAGTATGCTTCCACCCCTACTCCTTTCCTCCCGTTGTGGGAAAGGGAATATAACGTTAAGTCCAAACCTGGCCCACTGCCTCTCCCTCCCCTCTGTGGAACCTAGATCTGGCATTTCTCTGCCTCTTCTCAATGTCATAAAATGTGGGTAATGTATGAAAGCTCACAGGTGAGTCTCTGACACCAGACTTAGAAAGCCAGACAGTGCATGGACTGCCCAAATTCCCTTCTGCGCTGCCGTTGTCCCTTGAGTTCCTTCAGAGAGTCGTGTGACAGGATGCTCCCTGGGACATCGTGAGAGCCAGGGAGTGATCCGGGTGTCAGGGTTGGCAGCCAGAAGTTGGGCAGCCTATCGAGAAGGGCTGGTTTCCTGGGGCCTCCCTCCCAGGCACCTGGCCTCGGGGGAGCCTCATTCCCCAGGAGGATGAAGGTGAGCGGCTGAGGAGCAGGTTGCTCCAGCCTCAGGCCCACCCAGGGTGGCAGCCAACAGCTGGGACCCTGTTTGTCCTCTCCAGACCCCATTACAGCCCCTCATCCGTCTCCTCAGCACGGAGCTCTGGGAGCTGATGAGAAATGTATTAAGACTTGGCTTCCAGCAGCTTTGAGGGAGACCCGAGGGAGGTGACTAATGCGCTCCCCGGGCCCCCTGCACCTCGCCTCTCTTGGCTGAGCCGTGGCTGTGCTGCCTGCATCTCCTGCCCCCTCTCTGACATCCTGCCAACCCTTCTTCACTCCCACTGGAGATCCCACCTAGGCCCCGCTGTGTATGCCAGTAACCGAATCAATCAGGCAGGGAGGGCCATGGAGGCAGCATGCCATGGGACGCCCCCTGTGCTGTGTTGGGGCGTGTCAAGGAACCAGGAAGAAGCTACCACCAGTCTTCGTCATCTTTGTCACCCTCACCAACATCGTGTGGGCACAAATTACATACAGAATATCAACCTCAAGCACACAGGTGAGGCAGGAGACATCCTCGGGTGGAAGAAGAAGGGGGCGGAGGGTGTAGATGAACTTGAGCACCTGCTGAGGGGCAGGCTCTGTGCTGCACGACCCCCCTGGGAGGGCAGTGCTATCGCACGCCCATTTTAGAGAGGAGGATAGCGAGGCTCGGAGACCCTGAGGGTCTGGCCCGAAGTCACCCAGGCAGGAAGGGCTAAGACAGCCTGGGTCTGAGCCCAGGGCCCGGATACCAATGCTGAATAACAGCTGACAGATTGCAGAGCGTTGAAGTGTGAGTGGAGGGGGACCTGAGCCCCAAGCTGGTGTGATTCTGTGTCACAAACCTCCGCAGCCCAGCCCTCTGTTAGCCTGTGTCTTCCTCCCTGGGCCTGTGTGGGCAGAGTGGATTGTGGCTGAAGCTAGTTGTTCCAAAGCCCAGACAGGCTGTGGCCAGAGGCAGAGGCAGAGCCCACAGGAGGTTGAAAGACCCAGGGCGGGGGCTGGGGGAGTGGAAGCTTGCTCCCTCGGGAAGGGCTTGGCCCTCCCTCCTCCTCTGAGCCCCCGACGCTCCGTCCTGCTCTCTCTCAGAGCATCCCTGTGTCTGAGGTTCCCCGAAGGCCAAGGTTCATGTCTCATTTCTGCCAGCATTGCTGCTACCCAGTGCGGGGCCAGAGATGGTAAATAATTAATAAAGGAATCAAAAGAGAGCAGGGGATCAATAAAAGCATGGGAAAAGCTGCATAGAAAACCATGGGCTACGTCAGCTTGCCGGCCCTGCCTCCTTGGCCTGCATCGTACCTTCCCCGAAGGCACCAGTTACACCGAGTCCTGCCACCGCACCCCACCTCCTGTCCCTCAAACTCCCAGGCCCCAGCGCCCTTCCTTGCCCTCTGCAGGGTATCTGCCACATGTGGGCCCAGGACTAGGGCTTTCCATTCAGCACAGGACAGCCTGTCTTAGCCCTTCCTGCCTGGGTGACTTCGGGCCAGACCCTCAGGCTCTCTGAGCCTCGCTTTCCTCCTCTGAAAAATGGGTGTGTAACAGCAGTTACCCTCACAGGGGGGTCGTGCAGTGCAGAGCCTGCCCCTCAGCAGGTGCTCAAGTTCGTCTACACCGTCTGCCTCCTTCTTCTACCACCTGAGGGTGGCTTCTGCCTCACCTGTGTGCGTGTGAGTTCTGACTCATGTGTTTGCATTGCTCTCGAACCCTGGCCAGATCACCTGGGCCGATCTACCCTAAAATGCCAGAATCCCTCTCCAGCATTCCTGTGAAGGTTGAGTTACCCTCTGTATCTTTACCGATGGCGAGCTCACACCACCTCGCCAGGCAGCGACTTCCACCAGAGGCAGGGAGCCTTGGGCTCAGACGTGGCCCTGCCACTCTGCACCCGGGGAAATCACTCCATCTCTCCAAGCCTCGGCATTTGTACCTGTGCCATGGGATGATGGGCGTTGTGGTAACTTATGCTAAGTCAGGATTTTGAGGCTTAAATATGGTAACGTGGCACCTTGTAAGGGGTCAGGAAATGGGAATTACTCATTATGAGCTTCCTCTCGAGTCAGAAATCATTTTCCCTTTAACTCTGCCCATTGGTCCTTGGGAGCGAGTCTAATCCTGCTTGCATGTGGTAGGCTGTTCTGTAATTGCCTGGGGCTGCAGAGAGCACCTGAGATGGGGAAGCCGGATGCCCAAGTCCCAGGCCTGGCTCTGCCCCCTCGTGACTTGGCGCAAGATACTTAAGCACCTGAGATGGGGAAGCCGGATGCCCAAGTCCCAGGCCTGGCTCTGCCCCATCGTGACTTGGCGCAAGATACTTAACTTTCTAGAGCCTCAGTTTCTCCGTCTGTTAAATGGGAATAGTAACACCTAGCTCCCAGCATGGGCAGGAGAATAAAATGAAATGATGGATGTGAAAGTACACACTGTACAGGACTGCACAAGTGCCAGTAACAATTATTATGTTTGAACCATCGTTCTGCATCCTCCTGCATCATCCCTTTTCTTTGGATTAAATGTGGCCATTTCCTTCAACGATTTTTCCAAAGGACTCTTCTCTCTGGAACCAGGTCAGGCTCTGGTCTGTCAGTCTTCTTATAAATCGGTTTTCTCAGAACAAGACATGATGCTCCAGAAGAACCTATCACCTCCTTAGATCTAGCCCTGATATACCCATTAATATGGCCACTGGGGGCTGCATCTTGCCCCGTGTAATGCCGTACCTTTGCCTCACGCTAATGAGAGGTCCCTCTTTCCTGAGTGCTACTGTTCAACCAGTTCTCCCTTCCAGGACTGGTGCAGCTGATTCTTGTGAACCTTAGCACAGATACGTCAAGAACGGTGAAGGGTGTGACATTTTACCTGCTTGCAAGCTAGCCTGCCGTGACGTAAAAGAGGCTGACCAAAGACCCTGGACTCACAGACAGAGGACTTTATTGCTCACAGCACAGTCGGCAGCGTGAACTTCACGTTCGCCTCAGTGCGTCTGACCCCGCGGGTCCCACGGGGGCCAGGAAGAGCAGCCCAGGTGGATTCTGTGAGTGCAGTGGGTTTGTGTAACAGTGAGGAACCCCACAGTTAGGAAACTCCGCTCTTTCCAAGGGAGCTGCTAGCAAACCTGCCCAACCTTTGTCTGAGAGGGAGATATTATCTCAGAGGGAGAGAATCATCCCGGTTGGGAAATAAATCTGCCCTCTGCCCCAGAGGGGACGCTGTCTCTTTCTTAGGAGACACAGTTTGCTGTACAAACATCACTGTTGTACAGACATTGAAAAGATGGTCCGGAACAAGGGCTGTTACGCCTTTACTCAGAAGGCGCGCAGAAGGCAAAGACCCATGAAGAATTGTCTCCCAACAATGTGTTTATACTTATCCTTCGAAACTGCGCAGATCTGGGCTTGCATCTCCCTTGGCCATTCCAGAGCTCTGCCACCCTGGGCTGGTATAGAGCAGACCACAGGGAGCAGGCAGCAGAACCGCAGTCACCGTGATCTGGAGGTCCTCCTTCCGATACTTGATTCTCTCCCGTCTGTCTTCATCCCTCCCTGACCTAGTCCTCGTGGCTCCGGTCAAATGGAGTAGGGTTTCCGTCCTGGCCCCGAGCCCACCAGCCAGTGGTGAGGACCTGGGAAGCTGGTGACGGGAAGCCCAGAGCAGAGAGAGCAGAGCCCGGTTCCTCGGGGCTCCGGGACCCGGAGGAGTTCGTTTCCGAGCCTCAGCTTCCTCATCTGTAACACAGAACCCGCCTCCTAGGATTTAAGGAAGAACGAAAGGAGGTGATAAACAGGGACTGTTTGGAATGCATGTGGCGGATGTTCAGCAAAGCCATTATGATGCCTTTTATGCCTTTTCCTTGTTTCGGCAGCCTGAGACTCCTGAAGGCAGCGTGCGGTTGACGACAGGAGCTTGCTGCCTGGTGAGCAAAGTGGCCATTCTAGCTGCTCCCTGGAGGGAGCTGATGAGGAAAAGCCAAACAAAGAAGGCTGTGGGGTGTGAGCTTGTTGTGCAAGCTTTTTGCAGATCGCTCAGCATGGCACTCAGTAGCAGGTTTTTTTTTTTAACATCTTTATTGGAGTAGAACTGTTTTACAGTGGTGTGTTAGTTTCTGCTTTACAACAAAGTGAATCAGCTATACATATTTTACCGATGGCGAGCTCACACCACCTCGCCAGGCAGCGACTTCCACCAGAGGCAGGGAGCCTTGGGCTCAGACGTGGCCCTGCCACTCTGCACCCGGGGAAATCACTCCATCTCTCCAAGCCTCGGCATTTGTACCTGTGCCATGGGATGATGGGCGTTGTGGTAACTTATGCTAAGTCAGGATTTTGAGGCTTAAATATGGTAACGTGGCACCTTGTAAGGGGTCAGGAAATGGGAATTACTCATTATGAGCTTCCTCTCGAGTCAGAAATCATTTTCCCTTTAACTCTGCCCATTGGTCCTTGGGAGCGAGTCTAATCCTGCTTGCATGTGGTAGGCTGTTCTGTAATTGCCTGGGGCTGCAGAGAGCACCTGAGATGGGGAAGCCGGATGCCCAAGTCCCAGGCCTGGCTCTGCCCCCTCGTGACTTGGCGCAAGATACTTAACTTTCTAGAGCCTCAGTTTCTCCCTCTGTTAAATGGGAATAGTAACACCTAGCTCCCAGCATGGGCAGGAGAATAAAATGAAATGATGGATGTGAAAGTACACACTGTACAGGACTGCACAAGTGCCAGTAACAATTATTATGTTTGAACCATCGTTCTGCATCCTCCTGCATCATCCCTTTTCTTTGGATTAAATGCGGCCATTTCCTTCAACGATTTTTCCAAAGGACTCTTCTCTCTGGAACCAGGTCAGGCTCTGGTCTGTCAGTCTTCTTATAAATCGGTTTTCTCAGAACAAGACATGATGCTCCAGAAGAACCTATCACCTCCTTAGATCTAGCCCTGATATACCCATTAATATGGCCACTGGGGGCTGCATCTTGCCCCGTGTAATGCCGTACCTTTGCCTCACGCTAATGAGAGGTCCCTCTTTCCTGAGTGCTACTGTTCAACCAGTTCTCCCTTCCAGGACTGGTGCAGCTGATTCTTGTGAACCTTAGCACAGATACGTCAAGAACGGTGAAGGGTGTGACATTTTACCTGCTTGCAAGCTAGCCTGCCGTGACGTAAAAGAGGCTGACCAAAGACCCTGGACTCACAGACAGAGGACTTTATTGCTCACAGCACAGTCGGCAGCGTGAACTTCACGTTCGCCTCAGTGCGTCTGACCCCGCGGGTCCCACGGGGGCCAGGAAGAGCAGCCCAGGTGGATTCTGTGAGTGCAGTGGGTTTGTGTAACAGTGAGGAACCCCACAGTTAGGAAACTCCGCTCTTTCCAAGGGAGCTGCTAGCAAACCTGCCCAACCTTTGTCTGAGAGGGAGATATTATCTCAGAGGGAGAGAATCATCCCGGTTGGGAAATAAATCTGCCCTCTGCCCCAGAGGGGACGCTGTCTCTTTCTTAGGAGACACAGTTTGCTGTACAAACATCACTGTTGTACAGACATTGAAAAGATGGTCCGGAACAAGGGCTGTTACGCCTTTACTCAGAAGGCGCGCAGAACGCAAAGACCCATGAAGAATTGTCTCCCAACAATGTGTTTATACTTATCCTTCGAAACTGCGCAGATCTGGGCTTGCATCTCCCTTGGCCATTCCAGAGCTCTGCCACCCTGGGCTGGTATAGAGCAGACCACAGGGAGCAGGCAGCAGAACCGCAGTCACCGTGATCTGGAGGTCCTCCTTCCGATACTTGATTCTCTCCCGTCTGTCTTCATCCCTCCCTGACCTAGTCCTCGTGGCTCCGGTCAAATGGAGTAGGGTTTCCGTCCTGGCCCCGAGCCCACCAGCCAGTGGTGAGGACCTGGGAAGCTGGTGACGGGAAGCCCAGAGCAGAGAGAGCAGAGCCCGGTTCCTCGGGGCTCCGGGACCCGGAGGAGTTCGTTTCCGAGCCTCAGCTTCCTCATCTGTAACACAGAACCCGCCTCCTAGGATTTAAGGAAGAACGAAAGGAGGTGATAAACAGGGACTGTTTGGAATGCATGTGGCGGATGTTCAGCAAAGCCATTATGATGCCTTTTATGCCTTTTCCTTGTTTCGGCAGCCTGAGACTCCTGAAGGCAGCGTGCGGTTGACGACAGGAGCTTGCTGCCTGGTGAGCAAAGTGGCCATTCTAGCTGCTCCCTGGAGGGAGCTGATGAGGAAAAGCCAAACAAAGAAGGCTGTGGGGTGTGAGCTTGTTGTGCAAGCTTTTTGCAGATCGCTCAGCATGGCACTCAGTAGCAGGTTTTTTTTTTTAACATCTTTATTGGAGTAGAACTGTTTTACAGTGGTGTGTTAGTTTCTGCTTTACAACAAAGTGAATCAGCTATACATATACACATGTTCCCATATCTCTTCCCTCTTGCGTCTCCCTCCCTCCCACCCTCCCTCTATCCCACCCCTCTAGGTGGTCACAAAGCACCGAGCTGATCTCCCTGTGCCATGCGGCTGCTTCCCACGAGCGGTTTATGGGCATTCGCATGGCAGGACCCTCTGTGTTCTGCCTCCTGCAGGGAATACAGATCGAACTGCCCAAGGCATCCTTCTTTGGGGTCCAGAGATGAGGAGCTTGGAACTCTGCAGATCTTCTCTCTGGCCTTGGCAATGGCTGTTTACTTATCGTTTGACCTTGGGGCGGGGAGACTAATATACCCTCTCCGGGCTCCATTTAGGAACTCAGTGTAGCTTGATGGTTAAATGTTTGAGATGCAGAGTCAGACAGACCTGGCTTTCCTCAGTTTCCTCATCTCTAAAGTGGAATAATGACCCTTCCCGCCTCGCAGAGCTGTTGGGGGGGGTCAGACAAGGCCCTGTGTGTGCAGAGCCTGCCCAGGAGATGGTGCCTACTATGGTGCTGCATTATTTTCTGTTTCTTGGTCTACAGAATGGAGTGGGAGGGTGGGAGCACAGAATCTCTTACTGCGGGGAGCAATGGAAGACTCCTGGAATCAAGGTCGAGGAATCCTGGTCCAAAGTCTCTTTAGCCTCTGTCTGGTTGTGAGTGACCTGAACAAGTCGCTTTACGTCTCTGCACCGCACCATCCATGGGTCCAGCTCATCGCATCTCCTTCCACCATGTATGGTGAAAACACTAATCACCATGCCTGGCCTGGGACCCTGGTCAGTGCTCAGGGCCCCTCTCAGCTCTGAGCTTGTCAATCCGCAAGGCTGCCAGCTTCAGAGAGCACCCTGTGTATCCAGTATGTACCGAGCAGGAAGGTAACACACACGGGACAGTGGCGGGGGTGGGGGGTGTCAGAGGAGCACACAGGGTTGTTAAAGTGGGCTCCAGGCAGGTTCTAATGGCTGGAGTGGCCCGTTGCTCTGCCCCTACCCAAGGATTAGTCCTTGGATGTTTTTTGGAGCCACTGGAGTGGCTTAGGCTGTTGGTCCCTGCAGCTCGTGGCACCCCAGTGGCAAGCAGGGTGGACCATCCCATGGGCAGACAGGGGGGAGCGGCATCTTTTGCAAAAGGAAAATCTGCTCGGCCTTCTCCTGACAAATGGTGTTTACTGGGCTCTCAGGGAGTGAAGTCTATTTTTTATACTTCTGGTCAGGAAAATTAAGTGGCACTCATGGGTGCTCTGGGGGGAGGAGCACGCGGCTCCATTTCCCGGATCCGTTGCAGAGAGGAGTCTTCTTCTTCCTCTCAGTTCATGTCCTGTGGACTGGAGGAATGGACCTTCCAGGAGCTGGCCGTCCCTTGGATCACTGTGACAGTGCCGACCACGATAGCTCCCACCATTTGCTGGGCGCCGGGCTCTCTTCTGAGTGCTTTACCTGGATCAACACAGCCAAGCCTCACCACCACACTCTGAAGTAGAAATTCCAGTTCTGCCCATTTCTCAGACGAAGCAACTGAGGCTCGAAGAGGTGAAATAAGTAGCACGGTTGCGTTTTGAACCGGCCGCCAGGCACCCCCGGGCTCTTTCTCGTGGCTTCCTCTCTGGACCCAGTGGCTCTGCAGTTGGGCTGCTTGGTTTTTCGACCTGAACTCAGCCTGAGCGGGGAATCGGAGAGTGGCAATAATTGGCCACCCTTACATTTCCACTGTGATTTGCAACACAGAGCTTTGAGTCCAGCGAGTCTGAGAGGGGAGCAGGGGTTACCACCTTCGTTTTCAAAGCAGAGACCAAGGTGCAGAGGGGAGAAATGGGCACCGTCTAGCCACACGGGGTGCCACCTCCATGCCAGGCTGGGTCCCGGCCATTCCGAAGGGGGCAGACAGGGATAGAAAGGGAAGCAAGTGGGATGTGCAGGGAGCTGCTCTGTGGGAGCTGAGGAGACGGCTGGTGAGTGGCTCAGGGAGGTTCCTGAGCCACATCTGAAGGGTGCTCTCTGCCTGCAGAGAAGAGCCCTGCGGTGAAGGGGCAGCGGGGGCTGCTGGGAGAGAGCTGCACTGATGGACAGAACTCAGGACACGTGCTGGATCCTTTGGCTTCAGGGCTCACTGGGGATGAGCCCCCCAGACCACAGCATGAGCCGACCATGCCACTCAGGGCTTCCTGCCAAGCCTTGTTTCCATTCCTTAAGCCACTTAATTCATTCAGCAGTGGTCCCCTGGGCCTGGCTCTGTGCTGGCTATTGGAAGAGGAGGTGACAAGGACAGTCCCTGCCACCCAGGGGCCAGCGATCCGGAGGGATGGCACAGGAGCCAAGAGAACCGACAATACTCGGAGAGAAGGGTGGGGCGGGGGCACCTCCAGCAGCCTGCAGGGGCAGGCTTTGTAGGAGGCCTTCCTGGACGAGGTGTCCTCTCAAGCCTGCCATTTCAGGGCTTCCTCTCCTGCTGCTCTGCTCCTGCGCGCTTGAGCCCTCCTCATAGGTCGCGGCAGCTCTGGTGTGGCCAGGGCTCTGGGGGGAACAGGCTGGCAGGTCCCTGAGTTCTGGATTCTGGATTCCAGCCAGTCCAGGTTCTGTCTGGCTTGGGGCAGCCAAATTTTGACATTGGGGTCGTGAGGGCCCCTCAGGAAGGAAGGCAGGCCGGGGCAGAAGTGAAGTCTGGGGTTGTCTCTCCCATCTTCTCCCACCCAGTGAGGCTCAGAACCCCTGCCTGTACCCCACTCCTCATTCCCCCCGACCCCCCGTCATATAGGAGGCCCACTGTCAGAGGGCAGCTTTGAGCCCAGGGGGCCCCGTGCCTGCCAGGTTCACTCTGGGCTTGGCCTGGCTCCTCCCTGAGACCCCTGTGTGGATGCTTGGTCTCCGGGTGTCTGCCCTGGGGCATTTGCCACCTGGGCACGTTGGTTCTCCATTCAGGCCGGAGACGCTACAAGGGAAAGCGAGTCGGGCTCGGACCGCCAGTCTCACACTTGCACCCTGCCGCCCTTAGGAGGGCCTTGGCCTGAGGTGCTGGGGTCTGCGTCCGCACAGAGCCAGTGCAAGTCCTGCGTGCGACAGCGTTGGGGGTGCAGGAATGAACCCGGGGCAAGGTCTGCACCCTGGGTTGGAGCTGGCCTCTAGAAGAGGTGCCCTCTTAGGCCACCTGCTCTTGGCTACCTTCCTTTCACCAGCTTTAGCAACTGTCCCATCCTCAGAATCCCCTAGAAAGCCTCCGAGTTCGGGGAAACAAGCTGCTCACCTGTGACCCCTGCCCCGGCTGTGATTCTGCCTTTGGAGGGAGACATACCTGCCTTCAAATTCCGTCATCCAGGCTGTTGCATGACTTGAGCCAGCCACCTGACGCTCTACAACTGTTTCCTTGCCTGCAAAACCGAGCGAACGCCCCTTGGTCTGGAAGGTTGGGCGAAGAGGAGGAAGATCAGGCGTACAGTGCCTGGCACAGGCCTGGCACTGAGCCTTATCTAGATGCAAGGAAGGGAGGCCCGGGGAGGGGAAAGGCTGAGTGCCATCGCTGGTTCAAGGACACAAGCCCAGGGCATTGGGGTTGCCTGTCTCCCGTACGTGGGTGTGCTCACTGCCCTGTTCTCCCTCTGACCAGACTGGCGCCGGCTGGAAGGCTCCTCGCTCGGGCCAGCCCCTCCCCGCCAGGACTTTCGTCGCAAATACGATGATCAGGTTCCCATTTTGTGAGCTCCTTTCTGCAGGTCAGAGGTGGTGCTGGGTGGTAGGGTAAGAATCGCGTTGCACTTAAAAGCTCATCTGTCAGCCACATTGTTTTACTTGCAAAACAGTTGTGTGCAAGGAAGCAAAAAGCCTTTAGCCGTGATCCTGGTTTTTAAGAAAATTAGCGCCAGCGCTATTGAGCTGATTCACATCGGTTGAGAGAATTGGCCATCATCAGGCTACTTACGGCCAGGGTGGTGGGGAAAATCCTTCTGAAGCAAACAGTTCATAACCTTGGGTGGCCAAAGAGTTTTCTACAGCAGATGTTCTAACAAATGATAACAAACATTCATAGACTCGAGGTTATAAGTCAGCAGCCCTTAGAATTGTTAAAACAAAGGAGTCATTATAACAGCAAAGCTGGTGGCTTTTCTTGGCAAATAGAAAGAAGCCTGACCTTTTGAGGACAAGATGCAGAATTGGTACAGCTTTAACTTAAACGTTATGGTAACTTATGTAAATATTCAGTAACCTTTTATCTGTGTAAACGAAGATACAAAGCCCAAGTGTGTCTCAGATTTCACGCAGACATACTGTGGATTTTATTTTATTGTTTGTTTCTGGGTTTATTATTTTAATCAAAGGATAACTTACAGGCAATACAGAGCACACATCTGAGGCGCCCAGCCCAACGAATCTACGTGTTGTGCAGATAATTTACATAACAAGCCTGACTGCTCTCCTGGAAAAGCCCTGCTTACAAGGTTGGCCCTTGGCTGGGGTCCCCTCTATCCTGACTGATAAGGATGGTTCTCTGTGCCTACACTGTTCATGCAAACAGTACAGTTTATGTGGAGCATCTGCTTTCCTTCTGGGAGTCTGGGATTGGGTGTGTGCTGGGCAGAGGGTACCTACTGACTAGCCCCCAGGAAAAACCCTGGGTGCTGAGTAACCTGAGTTGGCTGCATCTTAGACGTTGCATCACAACCTATTGCTGGGGAATTAAAGCGCATCCTGTGTGACTCCACTGGGGGGGATCTTGGGGGCTTGTCCTTGGTTTCCTGTGGCCTCTTCACCCCACATGCCTTTTCCCTCTGCTGGTTTGGCTTTGTGTCCTGTGCTGTGGGAACCATGAGTCCTCCCAGAGAATCTACGAACCTGGGGTGGTTTGGGGGACCCCAGCATACATATGTAGACACCCCGATAACGACCACCCAGATCAAGAAGTGGAACATTTCCTTACGTCCTCCCCCAGCCAGTGTCCTCAGGGACTTGATCCTTGTCACCCACTGCTCTGGCCATCCCCCGATCCCTGCCAGTAGTTCTTGGGGCACATCTTTTGTCTCCTGGAAATAGCTGTGCCCTGTCGCATTGTCCACTGGAAGAATGTTTCTTAATGACACCATTTCTGCCTGCCTCTCCTCTGACCCCCATCCCTTAACTCCCCCTTCTGACTTTTAAAAACCTTGTGAATATTGGTTTATTGAAAATGATGCACCTTATTAAAATGCCGTCAGGGTTTTAAAAGTTTGCCTTCTTGCTTGAGGCGTCTTGAAAGGCTCTAATCCTTCACCTGCTCTGAGAACATTTTAAAGCAGAGCAGGATTTATCAGAACAGTTTTTAATTGAAGTTAACATTGTGGTTTTTCCCACACAGCCAGACACTCGAGCACATTGTAGAGGTTTACGTGCGACACTGGGAAACGCCAAGTGAGTCTGTTCTCTCAGGCAGAGAGCCAACAACCACCTGGCTCATCCAGACACATGATGGATCAGACAGAATGGACATAAAACGGAGCCGGAAGGACCAGCCTTCCCAGAATTCTGGGCGCCTCTGGAATGCAGCCGCAGAGCTGCTAGCAGCATTCATCCGCCATGCGGAGTGGCCACAGATTGCTCAAGGAGCCCCAAGTCCACAGTCCCAGCTCAGCCACGATCCTTGGGTACCTGAGCAAGTTGAGTCCATTCATATGTCTGAAAACGGGCTCAGTACTACCCGCCATCCCACTTTATTCTGAACATCGATGCGCTAATGTATGCAGACAGCTTTGCAGATATAACAGTGGCAGTAAGCATGCAGCCTGGCGTTTATTGAGCACTTACTAAGCGCCCAGTACTACTCTAAGCACTGTATATGTGCTAGTCTTCACGACACCCTGGAGCAGGAAGTGCTTCTACCATCATTCCCATTCTGCGGGTGAGGAAACTGAGACTCAAAGGTTACATCACTTGCCCAAGTCCTACAACGAATGAGTGGTGGAGGGCGTTTAAAGGTCTGCAGCTGGACTTCCTAGCTCTCGACCCCTGTGCCATCCTCACCTGTCAGCTGCAGCATAACTTGCAGGATGCTGTCTGCCTGGGGGCGGCCTCTGCTGGGGGTGGGGCGCTAGCAGAGTGGGATGTTTCCTGACATGGGGACATTCATCCCCCAATTCCCAGGAGGCTGCCGCAGCTCTTGGCCAAGCCTCCTCTCCTCCCGGGACCATGGCAGGTGCCTCTCAACTGATGGGTAGTGTCTGGTTCCTTCCTGATCCATTTTCCTTTCCTCACCCCTGCCGGAGGAGCTGTATCCTGCTAAGGTTCCTCAGTGACCCTCCCCCCGCCCCCCCGCCCCCGGCCCCTGGGATAACATCCCAATTCTTGGGCTGACCCTCCATCCCCGTGAGCAGACCCAGGCGTCCTCTCTAGACCTGGGGCCCCACGTGCACCTTCCTGGTCCCCGCTTCCGCCAGGTGCCGCCCGAATCCTCCGTGCTTTCCCCGGAATGCCCCCTCCCCTCCTTCAAGGCCAGGTTCAGAACCCCTCCTCTGGGAAGCCAGGTGCCTTATCTTAGACCCCTCATTCCAAGGCAGTGCTCTTCTTCTGTACCGGTATCTCGGCACCGCTCCCTCCCATCACTGGACTGGCTTGGCTGCAGACGGACGTCAGGGGCAGGTCCTGTGGCCCAAACTGTGTCATTCTTCCCAGCCTCCCCCAGCGTGGAACATGGGGCTGGCATGAAGGCAGGTGGGGCTGGGTGGCAGGCCCAGGTCTGAGCTGGACCCCCATACTCGGTGCGGGACCTCAGGCAAGCCCTCACCCCCCAGGGCCACAGTCTCTTGGCCGGTATGGATGGATAGCGGCCCTGTGTACACAGCGAGCGCTGAATGAGCAGAGCCCGTGGCGACGTGCTTTGTGGGGTGTAGGAGTTTCCAGCGTTGTGCGTGTTTCGTGGGCCCGTGGATAAACAGTAGGTTGAGCTTATCCCAGCAGATGGTCTGCGTTCCCCAAGCTCTCTTTCTCTTGCTGTTAGCTGGGGACTCGCCCTCCTCCTGCCTCACCCGCTCACTTGCTTCCCTCCTCGGCCAGGCGCCTCTTCTCTCTACTCGCCACCAGCCAGTCCACAAACACACATCTGTCCAAAGAGGGGTAAGCCCTACATCCCACCTGTCCCATCAAACATCAGAGGGTGCAAGATGCCATCTGGGAAGGGGGTGGGCAAAGGATTCCCTGATCCCCTACACACCCCTCCGGCCCATTTCCCCAGCGCACCGTTTGCCACAGATTATTGAGTTGGAAGGAAAATACTGGGCTCCTCATTCCAGAGTCTGAAAAGGTTCTCTTCAGAGATGCACCGCCTTAAAGTAGTCAAAATAAAGTGGAAAGAACCACCAGCTACTACTGCTAATAATAATAGCAGTGGCACGAGTTACTAGAAATATGGTAGCTTATTAAATGATTAGCCACGCGGCGCCAGGCCCTGTGCTTAACACCCTGTTGCAAGCACTGAGCTCAGGTCTTTATATCTGTGGGCTCGTGAAGTCCTCACAGCACCCCAAGGAGGGAAGTGCTCTCATTGGTCCCGTTTTACAGGTGAGAAAAGTAAGGCTCAGAGAGGGTGAGGGATTCGTCTGTGGTCACACAGCTGCCTGGTAGCCAAATCAGATGTTGACATCAGATGGCCCAACTCCTTGTCCTGCGCTTTCTCTCTGTTGGAGTAGCTGGGGTTTGGTATAACTTGTTGCCGTCGGGCATGTGTATTTGTCGCCCCAGATTTCAGTCGGCTAATTCACTCAAAGAGCTGCCTGTTTTTTGGTTAAAAGTGTTTGACGAGTAGCAAACAGGGCCCCCAGGAGAGCCCAGAGCGGTTGCTGGCATTGGGTGTGATGAACGTCCGAGCTACAGTAGCGGATATGATGTTTGTGGGTGTCTGTTTCATTTACTGTGTTTTCTTTTCAGTAGAACTTGTTAGCCACAGTAGAACCAGTATGTAACAGATGACGCCTGTGGTGAGCAACATTTAAAGAAATAAACGCCTCAGCCTACTTCCCTAGCTTTCTCACTAGTTCTCAGTGAGATAATTCCTCTAATACTGAGTCTCTCTCTCTGTCTCTCTCTCTCTGTCTCTGTCTCTCTCTCTCTCTCTCTCTCTCTCTCTCTCTCTCTCTCTCTCTCGGTAACCACATCCCTCCTTAATGAGGAGTTAATCAAAATTCCTGATGATAAATCCTCTATCCAGGGGGCCTGACCTTCGGCACGTTTTGAAGTCAAAAGCCCTCGCAGGCAGCTTTCTTCTCCGCTGGCTGCTTTTCTCCAGCAAGTCGCTTCACTTATTGAGTGCCTGCTGTGTACACATCACCTCTGAACTTCCTCACGGTCTGGAAGTCGGGGTGTCGCCCCACGGGTCAGGTGAAGCAACTGAGCTTGGGGCGAAGTGGCATGCCTGTGGCCACACCATCCGTGGGAGACAGAGCCTGAATTTGCACCCTGGCCTGAAGCCCAGCCCTTCTTTCCACTTCACTTACGTGATGAGCACCATGGTCTTTGATCGCTCCCGATTCATCAGGACAGAAAGCCAAAAGGACCAATGGATCTCTGTCTTACCCTTTCATTTATCTGCTCTTCTCTCTTGCCTGCGTGTTGCAAAAGCTGACATGGGGTTTACAGCCACCCAGCTGTGTCTTTATATTAATTACTTGAAACAACAGGACTGTCTTTTTCGATTGGAAAGGAGGCGTTTTCTGCCTCTTCTTAGAGCAAATTCCTCCTCCCCCATCCGCACCCTGTTCCCTCCAGCTGCTGGTAACAATCAGATACTCTTAACACCAGTCCTCTGAGTGTCATCTTTGTCAGACCCCCTAGGAACAGGCCCAGATTCCTTTTCGGCTTAAACTGGACCAGGGTTTTTCCAAAGAGGATTGAAGTGCTTTCTTTGCTCTTGGCTGTCACACACACCCTCTCTTGGGGTGCCCTGGGCCTCGTTTGTCCTCGGGTGTTTTTAAATACTCTTGGGAAGAGTACAACCTTGTTTCTAAGATGATGTCTCTCCAACAGGCAGGTTTCCTGTGCTGCATAATACAGATTTGATTCTGCCCAAACAAGCCAGTGAGCATTCGTTGAGTACCTGCTGTGTTTCAAAACACTCAGGATCAAAAATAGCACAAGTGCTCCTGCCATGAACCTCAAAACAAGGGGGTGTCAGTACACAGTAAAACCATGACTCTAATTGCATAAAAAGAGAAATCTTTTCATCTGATGGGTGAAAAAACCCTGGGAGGTAGATGAGGCAGAGATGAGGAGGTGGGAGATGTTTGTTTGGTAAGCTGAGGCCAGAGAGGTTCTTAAGCAGCTGTTGATTTGCAGCTGCAGACAAGGTCTCAGCCCTCCTGGTCCCTGCAAGACCCCCGACGGTGGATGGTTACCCGCGGGGACAGAAGAAGGAGTAGCTCTCAGTGGCCATGGCAGCTGAAAAGGAATTAAGGTTCCTTGTAAGCAGTTACTTCTTAAAAAGGACTCTGGGGCTTCCCTGGTGGCGCAGCGGTTGGGAGCCCGCCTGCCGATGCCGGGGACACGGGTTCGTGCCCCGGTCCGGGAGGACCCCACGTGCCGCGGAGCGGCTGGGCCCGTGAGCCATGGACGCCGGGCCTGCGCGTCCGGAGCCTGTGCTCCGCAACGGGAGGGGCCACAGCAGTGAGAGGCCCGCCGCGTACTGCAAAAAAACCCAAAAAAACAAAAAAGTTCCTCTTGACCCAAGAACAGGGCTGTGGGGACTCTTGGGGATAACAGAAGTCACGGCCCGGTCTTTATTTGCTTTCCTGGCACGCTGAGATAGTGTTCGGGCTGACTCTGCAACCACCATGCTCTCTGGCAGGGATTACGTATACGGCACCGGCCTTCTGTCTCTTCTGTGCCCTGTTTTCTTCACAACACACTGGGCTCTCTTTCCCTCCCGTGCTCAGGCAGGGGCTTTGACACGGCTTCTCAATGGGCGAGAAGAGTCCTTCTTTGGATTCTGACCAGAAACACCTGTCAGCGCGGCTGTACGTGTCCTAAGTGGGCTTGTGTGAGCCAGAGCCAGCTTTCCGAGATGGTACCCGGCACAGCCAATGAAGGATGGGGCGAGATTGCTACTAATACTATCAGAAGGAGTTGCACCCCCTCTCTTTGCCTGACAGACTCCTTCCTGTCCATCTATCAAGACCCTTCTTGTCAAGGGACAGCTCCTTGTCGACTTAAAAAATGTATATCCACAACATGAGAGTTGCGAGTTAAGTTTTATTGGGGCAAAATGAGGACGGCAGCCCGGGAGACAGCGTTTCAGATACCACTGAGAACCTGCTGTAAGGAGGCGAGGGGAGGACGAGGATATATAGGAGTTTCTGCAACAAAGGGCAGGAAGTGGGGAATGTCAAAAGATTATTGTTAAGAAAACCAGACATCTCAGGTTAAGGAATTTAGCGCTTTTCTGTGTGGGGGAGGATGCACGAGTCTGGGCTCATTGAAAGCATTCCTTTGATGTGCGCCTCAGCTCTCTGCGGCCAGGATCCGGACACATCCCGAGTTCCCTCAGGGCTCACCGCAGGGAGTGGCTGCCGCCTGATGGCTGCTAGATGGCAGGCATTCTTTTCAGCCCCGAGTTTCCTGGGCTCGCTGGCTCACGTTGGAGGGCTGCAGTCGTTGATGACTGACATCCTTTGTTTACTGATAGGGCAGGAAATAGTCCGTTTCTCATCCTCATGGAAGCCTGGAAGCTTCCTAGTCACACCCTGCCTTGTGCTGTGTCTGCCCCTTCCTCCTGCGCACACAGGTTTCCCTGGGGAGGAGGGGTGTGGCGATTCACTGGGACCTTTCTAGGTTGGAGGAGACTGGTGTCTTAAAAACGTTCCGCGGAGACCCCAGTGTCTTCCTCCAGCGTTGTTATTTGTTTCATGTCATGATTACTACTGAAAATGATTCTGTCCTTTTGTCCTATAGAGGAGGGGAGATTTTAAAAATGATCCAGAAGGATCCGCCTAGGGGGTAACGATGCTGGGTGTGCCGTCACTCCATCCTGCCTTCTCTCTGGGATGCACGCACTCGCAGATGTAAAACGCACTCTGTTTTAATTTTATTTCATTGGTAAATTCTGTCCCAACCCTCTCCCTTCCTCTCTCTCTCTCTCTCTCTCTCTCTCTCCTCTCTTTCCCTTTCTCCGTCTCTCTTCCTCCAAAATAAAGATCACATGGTTTTTCTCTTTGCACCTCTGGCTTCCACACCGCCCCGGCTCCGTCCGCCCCGCAACCACCACCACCACCACCACCAATGGAGTAGATGCCTGTTTAGCCAGTGAGTGAACAGATTTCCCATCGTCACCCTAAGGCCATGGGTCCCCACAGGGGACACTCATTTGGTTACAGTGATGCTATTGAATAACTCCGAAGAGGCTACTGAATTCATTGGGGCAGAATAGGTACTAATTTATGACAACCTTTGCCAACTATTCCCTAAGGGAGAACTTCAAAACTCCCCTTTGTTTTGTGTTTGCTCAGCTGCAAATAGCCAGTGAAGGCGGCATTATCCCAAACTGGTCTTGGCTGTTTCTCCTTGAGGTTCTCAGCCTCAGTCCTCTAAAAACAAGTGATGGCCCCTGAATTCTCACTGCGGTCCATGTGGATGCCCTGTGAAGGATAGGGTCCTGGGAGCCCGGGACCACCGCACTGATGTCTGGCCTTTCTGTCTCCAAGGCAAGTGTTCCCTTTATTCCTGGTAATCAAAGATGATGTGTTCTGACAAGACAGCATTTTCTCCTGCTGAGTTCCTATGGCAACGGTTTCAAAGATGGTGAATTTGATTTTTCCTCTTAATTCTGTAATGCTCTCAGGCTTTCCAAAAATATCCTTATTTTTCTGGGCCTTATGTGGGTCTAGAAATATTCTGCCACAGCAAGTAGGCCCACCTCATCCACCATGTAGATATCGTATCAAAGAGCGCAAGTTGCAGCAAGTAACTGAGAAAACATTTAAAATATATATCTATATTTAGCATCTACTTTGTGTGAGTTGATGTGTTAGGCGTCAGGGATACAAAGAGAAATTAAACTCAGCTCTTGTCCTTAAAAAGCTCACAGCCCCTAAAAAAGATAAACAAGTACACAGCTAGCCATAATGCAACATAATATAATGTAACCACGTAACATTGTATACTCCAATGTTACACTAGTACATAGCTAACTATAATATAAGGTAACATGACATGATGTAATGTTAGTACATAGTGAACTATGATGTAATGTAACAATATAATGTAATGCAATATGATATAATAAATATAATGTGATGTAACATAAGAAATACAATGTAATGTAACATAATAAATATGTCATCAGTTGTAGGAATAAATTAGTGGAGAAAGCCGTTCAGCCTAGAGGGCAGCAAGGCTTAGGAGCTGGCAGACATGAATGTTGATTTCCAATCAGTTACTTATAGCTGTGCAAGCTCAGGGAAATGACTGCCCCTCTCTGAGCCCCCTGTCATCCCCCTGGTGCTGGGCTGGTGTGAGGGTGAAATAGCACCCACCCAGCCCAGAGCAGCTCTTCCCTGGGACTTCCTGCTGATCCCTGCTGGGCCCCTGGGTGCTCAGGAGAGTCTCAGGGGAGGAACACAGGTGGAGGACCCACAGGCAGTAGAGGGGCAGGTGAGCAGCCTGAGCTGGGAGGTGGCTTTGTGAAAATGCCTGGCGAGTAGAGCTCAGGGGGAGGTAAGAAGGGCAGTGTGGCCCATGCAGGTGATGGGATCTGACCCGTCACCGTCCCTGATCAGGAAGCTTTTTGGGAGTCACCGTTGGCACAAGCCTGATACCACAGTGGTTCCATGCTACGGAGGGAGGTACCAAAATAAACACAGGAGTTGTGCTAACAGTTCTCGGTGTGCACTCAGCACTGGTCCTGATGGCATTGTGCCTTGTCACATTTGGGGGTGCTGCAGGCGTGATCTCCACCTCTCTCTTTGAGGGAATGAAGCATCTCTCCTCTGGGTCCAGCTCAGCATTGGCACACGAAGGCATCCACATATAGCGGCTCTGGAGACGGTTGTGGGGCGACGCCTCACCACACTCTCCCCCTCTCAGCACGTGCCTCCGTTTCCTCTCCCCGCCTGTCCAACAACTGGGCTGATGGCACCCAACCCGAGGGATTGTTCATGACAAAATATGATTGTGCACATAAGATGCCCAGTGCATACCTGGCGTGGAGCAGGCTCTCGGTAAATATTAGCTTTTATTTTTATTTCCTCCATTTTGTTTTTAATTAAAAACTCTTCAGCGTGTAAACGCTAGCCAACAAGAGTGGCAGGTATTGACATTAGGAAGCAAATATTGCCATTAACTTCAGCCTCCGTGGAAGAAACACACAGGAGGGGGGGTAGCTGGCTGTGTGCTGTCAAGTTTGATAAAAGGGCAGAACTGTTTTCCTTCTTGTGCTTTTTCAACAAAATAGCCAAGTTTGGAGGCCAGTTCTCTGCCAGGATATCATCCCCAGGTATCACGTGACTTCATGAGGAGGCCTTCAGGATTGGTGGTCTGGAGGCCTGGAAGCCATTCTCTCTCTCTCTCTCTCTTTCCTTCTCTCTCTCTCTCTCTCTCTCTCTCTCTCTCTCTCTCACACACACACACACACACACTTCTGACTCCTGCCTCTTGCTAGCTAAGGGACCGACCTCAGGCAAACTCCTTAACCCTTTCCAGAGGCAGTTTCTGCATCTGTTTTTTTGTTTTTTTGTTTTTTGCGGTACGCGGGCCTCTCACTGCCGTGGCCTCTCCCGTTGCGGAGCACAGGCTCCGGACGCGCAGGCTCAGC
>NC_041224.1:173964354-173970946 GCF_002837175.3 Physeter macrocephalus
CGGGCCCAGCCGCTCCGCGGCATGTGGGATCCTCCCGGACCGGGGCACGAACCCGCGTCCCCTGCATTGGCAGGCGGACTCTCAACCACTGCGCCACCAGGGAAGCCCTCTGCATCCGTTTTTGTTGAAGGCCTTAATAGAAGTGACCCGCGCCAGGCCCGTTAGCACTTTGAAGATCCAGACTGAAGGTGTGCGGGGAAGTG
This sequence comes from Physeter macrocephalus, assembly GCF_002837175.3. NCBI lineage: Eukaryota > Metazoa > Chordata > Mammalia > Artiodactyla > Physeteridae > Physeter > Physeter macrocephalus. The sequence goes on from NC_041224.1 coordinate 173,964,558, forward strand.
GCCACACACCCCACACCCGGCTCTAGCCTCTGCCCTCAGGATGCCCCTGTGTCATCTTGCTCTCTCCATCGGCCCGCCGGTCCCTAGCCGGCAGCCGAATGGGTGGGGGTGAATGACTGCCATCCTGCGATGCTCTTTGCCTGCGGTTTGCAGGGACAGGCGAGCTCATTCTGAGCGTCCTCTGATCCGCTGAGAAAGGGAAACAACATCCCATGAAGTGTGAATTGTCTGAATAGAGGTTCCATCTCAAAAGTCATTTGAATCAAATTCAAGATTCGTGTACGAACTTCACTCTTCCCACCTTCTTAAAGGACAACTTTTGAAGTATGATAGACACGCAGGAAAGTGGACAGCTTGCTGCATCTCCTCCAAGTGAGCACGCCCGTGTGACCAGCGCCCAGATCAGAGCACAGCCAGCCCTCACCCCCAACCCCAGGAGCAATTCTCACTCTGACACGAGATATTAGTTTTGCCTGTTTTTGACCTTTATAAAAACCACAATTTCCCAGCCTGGACACTATTGACATTTAGGGCTGGATGATTCTATGTTGTCAGGGGCTGTCCTGTGCACTATAGGGTATGGAACAGTATCCCTGCCCGCAACCCACTAGATGCCAGTAGCACCCCCATCTCCGCCAGCTGTGACAATCAAAAATGTCTGCAGACAGCACCAGAAGTCCCCTAAGGGACAGAATCACTCCCAGTTGAGAACCACTGATAGAAATGGAATCACATTGTGTGTTCTTATTTGTGTCTGGGTATTTTGTTTTGCTTTTGTCATCACTGTGTTTGTGAGATTCATCCATGCTGCTGTGTATAATTGTGGTTCATAATCATTGCTGTGTAAATATGCCACAATGTATGTATCCTTCGACTGTTGCTGGGCACTTGGATTATTTCCAGCTTGGGGGTGTTCTGGATGGTGTCGCTATGGACATTTGTGTACAGGTGTTGAGCACATGTACACCTTTCTGTTAGGTGTATAGTCTGTTTTGTGATGTCTTTTTGCCTCTCCTGCCAGCCCCCATGTGGCTTCCGTGCCTCCATCACAAGAGAACTTCCTCATATGGTGAAATGCCCTGGCTAAACCCCTGCCCCCTTCAGCCTTCTCCTGGACCTGGTGGCATAAACTCCGGTGTTCTGATTGCCACCACAGCTGGTGCATCACTCCAGTTAAGCCACTAACACTCACCACACTGCCAGCAGGGACCCCCCAGCCTCTGGCCAACCCATCACCACAACTGAGTGCTCTCTCCTGATGGGGTCTGGGGGAAGCCTGTTGACCAGCCCTGTAGCCCCAGGGGATGGGACCACTCAACCTTGGGATCCTCTACTCCAAGGTGGGCCCTGGGGGGAGGGTGACGGGCAGCAGTTCCCATTCTGATGACTTTTCACATGATTGTCACTTTCCTTGATCAGAATGTTCTTCTGACCCATGTTATGTGCTGACCAAGGAGGCAGGATTTGGATGTTAAACTTGCCAGTCCTTGAATCAAAGTCTATGTTTTCTTCCTTCCTTCCTTCCTTCCTCCATCCCTCCCTCCCTCCCTTCTTTCCTGTGTGCCAGATCATGTACATATTTTGTTAGATTTACAGTAGTGTTCTGTTTTTTGGTACTCTTGTAAATGAAACTTAAAATTTTGAATTCCAATTGTTCATTGCTTGAATATAGAGATAATTAATTTTTAATCTTCACCTTGTATTCTTTGAACTTGTTAAACTCACTTATGAGTTATATGATCGTTTTGTAAATTCTTTGGGATTTTCTATGTAGACAATCATGTCATCTGCAATTAGAGACAATTTTATTTCTTCATTTCCCATCTATGTACCTTTTATTTCTTTCTCTTGCTTTATTGCACTGCCTAGAACTTCCAGTACGACATCCTTGCCTATTTCTTAGATCTTAGAGGGAAAGCATTCAGTTTCTCACCATTAAGTATGATATTAGCTCTAGATTGTTTGTTTGTTTGTTTGTTTGTAGGTTATCAGATTTAGGGAGTTCCCTTCTATTTCTATTTTGCTAAGAGTTTTTACCACTAGTATATGTTTAGTTTTGTCAAACGCTTTTCCTGCATCTATTGATATGATTATGTTTTGTTCTTACTTCCGTTAGTATAGTGAATTACATTTATTGATTTTCGAATGTTGACCCAGTCTTGCATTATCCTTTCTTATATGTTGCTAGATTCAATTTGCTAATATCTGTTGTCTACTTTTTGTCTGTGTTCAATTAGGAAATTGATATTCCGTCTTCTCTTCTTGTCATATCTTTGATTTTTGTAGCAGGATAATGCTAGCATCTTAAACATAATTTGGGAAGTGTTCCGTAAAATAAAATGGAAAGTGTCTTCTCTTCTGTTTTCTGGAAGAGATTGTATAGAACTGGTATTATTCTTCCTTACACATTTGATAGAATTTGTCAGTGAAACCATTTGGAGATTTCTTTTTTCGGAAATTTTGCCTCATTTTATGTAAGCGATGGTCCTGATGTCAGTTCTGACTGTGACACCTTTGCAATGTTGTTCAGACTCAGGGGTGAGGCTGGGCTTAGGCAGGGGTCTTAGTTCTGTTCTCAAAGCCTTTATTATGATTCCTTGGTTCGTTTCCCTGCATGCACAGCTTGGAGCGAGCCCAGAATGTGTGAGGTTTACACATGGAATTAGGGGACCCCTTCTCCACTCTCTCCCCCCTGAAATTCACCCCCTGGGATGCTCTTTGGCTCCAGGAATGGTGTTTCCTAACCCTCTAGCTAGAAAGTCAATGTTTCTGTCAACTTTCTCCTCCTGTGCTGTCACCCAGCTCTGCACAGCCAGGATGCCTGCTCTGCAAAGCAGGTGAGAAAAGAGAAAAGATAAGGGGATCTCCCCACACTCTTCAGACTATGGGGGCCCTTTTCTCTGTCCTGCTGGCCAGAAGAAGAGTTTTCTCTTGTGTTTTAGGTCCCGTGTCACAGCCGCCACCGTCACTGCCATCCAAACACAGTCCAGAGACTGAGACCGGCCCTGGGGCAAGTCCAAGAGAGAGAAAAGAGAAAAAAAAAGAAAGAAATTGGAGATTCTGCCAGAACCCCCGGCTCCCAGGAGCCCCCTCCTTTCAGTCCTCCATCTAGAAAGAGGGGTTTCTCCTAGGGCTTTTCTGTGGAAGCCAGAAGGGAAGGAGGGAGAGCCCCAGAAAGCATCCCCTGCTGTCTGCCTTCAGGGTCCCCCCCCCACCGCCCAGCCCACCTGCTGTGCTTTTCGGGGGTGGGGGGGCCCAGAGTTCCTAGTTGCGCTGCGTCTTGGCACCAGAAACCTTTCATTGTAGTTTAGTGTTTTTATAAGGGTTCCCTGGGTCCGGGGCTAGAATCCTCATTGTTCAGACACGAAATGTACCCAGCGGTAGAAGTGGCCCAGCTGGGCCTGGAGCCAGGATGGCATGTCCTCCTGGGGCATCTCCAGGCATCCCTGCCCAGTCAGGGCCGCGTGGTTGCTCCCCTCCCCGGGTCTGGAGGCAAAGCGCCCTGGCGGCCAGCGGGGTGCACCCTCCAACCCAGACCTCCTGGGAGTCGTTATGATTAGTAATATCCACAGGCAGGAAATGGAAACTTGGCCCCTTTCTCTCTCCTGCCCTGATGGGCCTTTAAGCCTCACCTTCAGAATGCATTGTAAGGGGATCGTGGTTTATCCTGCAGTGGGCCTTGCATTCCATTTCACGTGTTCCCAGTGGAATTCACTGGAAATTAACCAGATCCCAAAGCACAAAATGGAGAAAATCAAAAGAGATTCACTGTGGCGAGGCCTTGAGAGGACAGCAGGCCCGGCTTTCTGCCCTGAGCCCTTGGGGTCCACCCAGCCATGACAGCAAGGGTGACACTAACAATTATGGCTCTTGAGCGTTGGGTACTGACAGCTGGGACGTTGCATATTTCAGACACGAGCACCCTGCGGTGGGTGTAGGGAGTCCCACGATTAGCCTCATTTTACAGATAAAGAAACAGGTCGAGAGAGAGTCAGCCACTTGCGTGTGTCACACAGCCAGGAAGGGACAGAGCTGGGGCTCTACCTCATGCCTGATTCTTCAGCCCGCGGAGTTGACCTCAACCTGCCTTGTTCTTACCTCTGTTAAAGTGCAGGTAATTCCATTTTATGACAGTGTGTTTGAGTCTGTATTCCTCTAAAGCGTGAGCCCTGCAAGGTCCGAGGTCACGCTTACCCCTTGGCATCCCTCATATCTGTCCCACGCCTCCCGGAGCAGAGTGGGCCTTCAGCGTTTGTTGAATGAATAACGAGAGAAATTATCTTTATAATGTTTGTAGTCTGGCTGGAGGCGTCCCTGGAATTTTCCGATGAACTAGGTCACACAGGAGCCTGGGCCACAGATGGCAGAAGCTTCTGCAGAGACAAAACCGAGGGGATGGTTCTTTGTAAAAATTCTGAAATTGCAGCTCTTTCTCAGATTGCATGGAGGTGCCAGATTTCGTAAATAAAAACACAAGACAGAGGCCCAATTAAATTTGAATGTCAGATAATTTTTTAATACAAATATAAATTTTTGCTGTATGTCCAATGCGATATTTAGGATATACTTATATAAAATTATTTTACTATTATTATACTAAAAATTATTTTGTTGTTTATCTGAAATTCAGATTTAACTGGGTGTCCTGTATTTTATCTGAGGATTTTTTTTTTTTTAAGTGGAGTAGAGTTGATTTACAATGTTGTGTTAGTTTCAGGTGTACAGCAAAGTGAATCAGTTATACATATACATAGATCCACTCTTTTTTAGATTCTTTTCCCGTACAGGCCATTACAGAGTACATAGTAGAGTTCCCTGTGCTGTACAGTAGGTCCTTATTAGTTCTGAGGATTTTATCTAAGGGCTTATCTGACAATCCTCACCACTCAGGCTCTCACTTTAGGGCCATTTATAACTGACTCTGGTCTTCTTAGTATCTGGCAAGACTTCTGAGCACTGGGCTTGACCTTGGTGGTCACTCATCTGAGCTGCTCCATGGTAAGTAAGGCTCAGAGAGGGAGGCAGGGCTCCAGCAGGGCCAGAACCCAAGTCTCCTGGCCCCAAAGGGACAGGGGACAATACGAATGTTTTTACTGCGGTACAACTTTGAAATCCACAGCCCAGGAGCAGTGAATGTAGCTGTGGCTCGGCCAGGATCCTGCAGTGCCAGGGACCTGAGGACGGCCTTCTAGGGAACAGAGTCTGGTGGAGCCCAGGGTACAGCCAACAAACCCCCCTTCACAGAGCCGCCACCAACAAATGCCCATTCTCTCTCATTTCCCCTCCTCTGAAAGGTGCTCATTATTCAGGAAAGTGTCTGTCTGGGCCACCTCTGGTGACCGTGCTCTGAAGACTTCCTTTTGAAAGCATCTTCTGTTCCTTTCCCTGGAGGGGCCCAGCTTAGGGGAGACTTATGTAACCTCCGTCTCCTCAGTGGGAACAGATGGGGACCTGGAGGGCCCACCTCCACGGAGCTGCGCTTCTGTGGAGGGCAGGGTGGGCACCCTGGAGGATGGTGCCGCAGTGTCCATGACAGCCACGCCCTCCTGGAGCCCCCCCACACCACGCTTGACCACACATGCCGCGCGGTGACCCCAACACTGAAGGACGGGGACCTGGAGCTCTGGGTACCATCTTTGCTTCCGAGGGTGGCTGGTCCTACCGTCTCGTGTGTGATGCTCTCCAGTGTTCAAAGAATTGCTCTTAATGTTATAAAGTTTAAAACACCAAAAAGTGACAGACATCCATATGCCCACTAACCAGAATAGACCACTTTTTAATATTTTATCATGTTTATTCATCTTTCCTTATAATAAAATATTACAAACAAAATCCAGTCTCTTTCCCCCCATCTCCCCCTTTCTCAGAGGCAGCTGCTGTTGTAAATCTGGCTGATGTATTTACAGTCCATGTCTGTACGTTTACATACATGTGGATCCATGCATAATACATACTATTACCATTAGGCGTGTTTTTAATTTCAGGGATGGCAACTGAGTTTCTTTTGTGACTCGCCTTTCTCCCCAGAAAGCGTTTTTTACGTAGCGTAAGGGTCTCCCAGCATCTCCCTTCTTCTCTGAAGCAGTCTATATTATTTTCCCCATTTTTAAATGAAAAACCTGAGCCTTGGGTTAAGAAATGGGTCTGGGTCCCACAGAAAGGAAATGTTGGCTCCGGGCCCAAATCTCAGCTTGCCCTCAGGACTCTTGGCCGATGGTCCAAGAATTCATTCATTCACCAAGTATGGGTTTTTTTGTGTTTTTTTTGCGGTACGCGGGCCTCTCACTGACGGGGCCTCTCGCGTTGCGGAGCACAGGCTCCGGACGCGCAGGCTCAGCGGCCATGGCTCACTGGCCCCGCCGCTCCGCGGCACGTGGGATCTTCCCGGA
>NC_041224.1:173971067-173984540 GCF_002837175.3 Physeter macrocephalus
CGCGTCCCCTGCATCGGCAGGCGGACTCTCAACCACTGCGCCACCAGGGAAGCCCCCCACCAAGTATGTTTTGAGTGTTGGCTCTCTTCTAGGCTCGAGGATACTGTGGGAAAGAGGGAAGGTCCCTGCCTTCCTGGCAGCTATAGTCAGGAGGCCTGTATAGGTAGCATTGACCTTGAACACTGGCCATTGACCTTGACACTCTGTCCTGGTATCCCCTCTTCCACAAGCCAACCAGAGTTTTTCTGAACTTGACAAGATCATCTCTGATGAGGAGACGAGTCCCCCACCCTTCTGATTGTTCATGTCTAACTGAGCAAGAGGAGACTTCTTCTCTCGTTCCGCCTCCTCGGGTCACACTCTTCTCTGCACGGTGGACCTCCGAGTGTTTGAAGTTAGGAATCATCACCCTCAAATCTGCTCTGAGCCGTCACCTCACCCAAGCCACTCATCCCCATCCTCAGGGGTCCAGCGACTACACCTGCCCACGGGGTTGAGAAGGCCCAGTTGCTCATCTCAGTAAGGGCATGACACCCGGGGGTCATTTCCAAAAATGGCTTAAAATTAGACCTGGCCGGCTGGAGGGCCTTTCGGAAAGACCTTCCCGGGGCTTCTGCCATCACCTGCTTCTGAAGTGACTTCAGCCATCATTCCTTCGTTCTTACCATGAATCAGTTTCTGATCAAATCTTCCCAACTTCCAAACGGCAGAACTGAGGCTGACCTTTTTTGGTTTTCTGTTCGCGGGATTTTGCCGTGTAAAGTTAATTTCACGTGTAACCCGGCACTCTGAAGTAGAATCTGTTTTACAAAGGAAAAAACATCAAAACCATCAAAGCTGAGGAGTCGGACTGAGCAACAGTGCTGGCTGAGCTCAACAGAGCTTGGTGGGAGGGGAGGGCCGCCTGTATGCAGAGGAGTATCTGATTAATTGATTTCGCAGAAGCACACAACTGGAAATGCCAGGTTCCCGATTCCCTCACTTTAGCTTAAGCAATTGGATAAGAGATGCATGTCTCTCGGTTTTGAATTACTGCACGAACAAGAGAAAAGAACATTAGGAATGATTGAGCGACCGGTGCCACGTTTTAGTTGTCATATATGATCTGGTTCCCTCCTTGCGAGGGTCCCTGCTGGTTCCACGGTATCGTCGTCATTACTTACAGGGAAAGAAATGGAAGCAGGTGGGTGAAATGATTCGCTTGGCTGTACTCTCTGTAATGAAGCAGGATTCACCCCCGCGTCTTTCTGACACTCGAACCCGCTCCATCCCTCTCACTCTGAGGCGGCAGAATCAGATGCCGCCACCAGCTGTGACCTCTGGCAGTGCTGAGCTGTCCGTCAATGAGGTGCAGGGCAGAGAGGGGCTCAGCGTGGAGAATGAGCTGTCTCATCGCCGGGAGCTCTGAGAGCGGGTGTATGAAGTGCAGCCGATGCGGGGGGCTGTCTGCTGATTTCAGGTTCATTAATTCCACACGGTCGTACTTGTCACTCTTTCTGTGTTACCAATGGGGTTGGGAGAGCATGAGACGAGTGGGCCATGGCTCTGCCTTCAGGAGTTCCCTGTGTGGTGGGAGACCTACCTCCAGTTAACCGAGCCTGTGGTTGTCACCTTACGTGCCCAGAGACCTTGCAGACGTGATGAAGGTGTAGGATCTTGAGATGGAAGACGATCCAAGTGAGGCCAACATAATGAGCGCAGTCAGACTTCTGGCCTCCCGGACGGTAAGAGAACAAATGTGTGTCCTTTTAAGCCACTGAGTTTGTGGCAGTTTATTATAGCAGCCATAGGAAACGAACACAGGGCATTACCTACGCACAGGGAAGCAGAGAACAGGAGGGGGGTGCAGGGGGAGGGGGCTGTGGAACCAGCAGGGGAGGGAGAAGGGCAGCTTCCTGTCTGGCCTGATCCCCACTCTCTGGCAGATAGTCTCCCTGAGCTCACCTGAGTGATGCTTTCGCCGTGGGTGGGTCAGATGAAGATTCTGCCGATTTCCCCTAGAGAAGGGTGGTGCCGTCTCAGGGCAGCAGGAGGAAAGGGTACCCGCCAGGTAGGGGTGGGGTCAGTGGGGGGCTGCTGGAGAGGCAGAATCAGCCAACAATGTTGTTGGTACAAGTTGAGGGTGGGTGTCATTCATCCGTCACTCAGCAGGGATTTATCAGGCTGTGTGCCGGACCTGGGCAAGGCTCTAGGAGTTCCACGATGAGAATAAACTCATCTGCTCCCCCCTCAGAGCTTCCAGGCCACTGGGGGACGCAGATGGGAACTGCTTCTTGGGGTAGGTGCCCCTAAGGAAAGGATGTGGTCTTGGGGGTACTTGGGAGGGAAGGCTGTAGTGGACAGGACCATTGGCTGAGATTCGAAGGATGAGTCGGTTTAATGGGAAAGCTCGGGCCCCTCCCTGCAGGCCAGAGCATCGCTGCCTCTGCTGCCCCCTTAGGACGGATGTACCTGATTCATCTGTAACCCATCTCATCTGCATCACCCGCTGGGGGACAAAAGGAGGTCACAGTTCTCCTATTTAAACTTTCAATTGTATTTTCAATAGAATATATGTTAATTGTCATTCTCATTGGTGTTTGTCATCATATCTCTTTAATATATACTAAATATGTTAATATACTGTTTACGCTAATAAACGTATAAGAAGGACGCACGTAGAAATGCAGCCCTGGGTGAAGTCTCACAAAGCGAGCTCACCCCTGTAACCAGCAGCCCCATCGAGGAGCTGCACGTGGCCTATCCTCAGCGCCCCCTGTTGGCCTCTTCCTGTTACTACAGCCCCAGATTGACAACTGCCAGGTCCCCACCGAACAAAAGGACCAAGCGGTGTTACTGATGAAACGCCAAGCTCCTCGCAGCACGAGGCTGTCAAAGGCTGCTCTTCTCAGCCCAAGCAGGTGCTCCGAAGCACCCATTGACACAGTCATGGGCATCCTTTAAAAAGAGGCCATTGAGATTCAGAGCAGGCCACACATGGAGATGCCTGCAAGTAGCCTCTCTGTGTGAATTCTCTGATGGCTGTTCTCCCTTCAGATATTCTTTCTTTTCTACTCCCTCCCTCCCTCCCTCCCTCCCTCCCCTCCTTCTCGCTCCTTCTCCTTCCTTGCTCTCATCCCCACCTGGAGCGTGGCCCTCACCTGTCTGGCTCACCACTGTCTGCAGAGTCTAGGACTGAGGGCCCTAATTAATCATCCCTGATACAAGTCAGACGGCGGCTGAGTGAGGCGGACCCCGCTCTGCTCACCACCCACCCGGGGCAGTGCACATGGCCCGGCCGGAGCGTGGCCCCTGGGGGTACTGACCGGTACATCTCCGGGGCCCAGTACTGAGTCTGACCTGGGAGTCGGAGAGGCTGTGGGCGGAACGGGAAGCACCCTAGCTCCACAGTCGGACGCACCCGACTCTCAGCCCTGACCCCAGCACAGACGAGTACAGTGGCCTTGACCTTTGCTTACCCATCTGAAATGGGGGTACCGTGGTATATGCTCCAGCAGGATAGTTGAATGATTAAATGAGACTTTTAAAATCTCTAGCACATTCCATGACCATAGCTGGGCCTCCATGCTGGTAGTAGTAGTAGTAGCAGCTCAATAAATGTGTACTGAAGGAAGGCTTAACTCTTTAGTGCTCATTTGTTCATGTACCATTAAAAAACACGTTTATTATGGGCCTAATACTTGCCAGAGCCAACCCTGGGGCTTAAGTCGCGTCAGCCTCTAGACGGCTCCGGAAGGGCCTGGACGGCCTGGACATTGGTCTTCTGGACTGTATCCAGGGCCAGGCCCTCCCTTTGAGCAGCCCAACTCACCCCTACCCGAGCACCTGAGTCTCAGGAATAAGGGGCTTTACAAACGCAAAGAGGAAGCCCCGATCCCTGGAGTGCAAACCAGCCGCTTCTTGTGCAGCAAAGCAAGGCCTTGGGAATTAGTCAGTCTTCTGGGGAGTTTGTCCTTGTGCATTAGAAGCTCTGAAGCATCACACCCGCTGACTGGGAAGTTCTGTATCTGGGTCTGCCTAATAAATAAAAATGCACATGCAGGGCTTCCCTGGTGGCGCAGTGGTTAAGAATCCGCCTGCCAATGCAGGAGACACGGGTTCGAGCCCTGGTCCAGGAAGATCCCACACGCCATGGAGCAAGTAAGCCCGTGCGCCACAACTACTGAGCCTGCGCTCTAGAGCCCGTGAGCCACAACTGCTGAGCCCATGTGCCACAACTACTGAAGCCCGTGCGCCTAGAGCCTGTGCTTTGCAACAAGAGAAGCCACTGCAATGAGAAGCCCGCACACCGCAAAGAAGAGTAGCCCCCGCTCGCCAGAACCAGAGAAAGCCCGCGTGCAGCAACGAAGACCCAGCACGGCCAAAAATAAAATAAATAAAATAATAAAAAATATAAAATTAAATAAAATAAAGTTAAGCAGCTGATATTAAAAAAAAATGCACGTGCAAGCATGTATGCATACCCAAATGTATGTACAAGTATGTTTACCAGTACATTATTTATAATAGGAAAGCATCAAAATTCCTAAATCTCCAATTCTAGAGGAACGGTTAAATTATGGCTTGTATTTATAATAGAATATTATACAACTGTAAAACAGTATCTTGATAGGCTTTTAAATACAGGAATATAAAACCACATGTTTAAAAGTTCTCTCTCTCTCTCTCTCTCTCTCTCTCTCTCTCTCTCTCTCCCTCTCTCTCTCTTTCTCACACACACACACACACACACACACAGAAAAAGATTAGAAAGGAAGATGTGAACAGTGATTATCCCAAAGTCGTGAGATTATGATTCTCTTTTTTTTTTCCTCCTCTTTTGTATTTTCTTAATGTTCTATGCTGAGCCGATATTACTTTTACAATTAGAAGAATAAAGACATTTGACGACGTGTGCTCTCATGGAGGGCCTGGCATTTAGAGAGGGAGGGTCTGTAAGTCCCAGTGAGTTGCCAACTAGCCTTGAGAGAGTCTGCTGAGCTGCTCGGGGCCTTAACCTCTTCATCTGCAAAGTGGGTATGAGTGTCTGCCTCAAAAGGTGGCTGTGAATGCTAATTTTTCTAGATGAAAATATGCACTGTCATTTATTTAAAAGACCCAAAGCACACAGGGAGATCACCTCTGTGCTTTGTGACTATGAGAGGGGTGGGATAGGGAGGGTGGGAGGGAGGGAGACGCAAGAGGGAAGAGATACGGGAACATATGGATATGTATAACTGATTCACTTTGTTGTAAAGGAGAAACTAACACACCATTGTAAAGCAGTTATACTCCAATAAAGATGTTAAAAAAAAAAATAAAAATAAAAAAAAATAAAAGACCCAAAGCAAAGCCCAGTTCGGTGCTGTATCTTCGAGGGGGCTGCTCGACCAGGCAGCTGCCCCTCTGCGGGCAGCCTCCCGGCTCCGAGGGCTCTGGTTAATTCTCTCTCTCCTTCTTCTCAGCTGCCCATGATGGGAGGCGCCTTCATGGACTCGCCCAACGAGGACTTCAGCACCGAGTACTCCCTCTTTAACTCCTCCACCAACGTGCACGCGGCCTCCAACGGCCAAGGTCAGCCAGAGGAGCTGCCAAGGTCCTCCAACGACGCCGTCTTGCTCTGGATCGCCATCATAGCGACGCTGGGTAACATTGTCGTGGTGGGGGTGGTGTATGCCTTCACCTTCTGAGCCGCGGGAGCTCCGGGACCGCCCCCCCCACTCCGCGCTGGGCTCACAGCGGGGCACTGTCGCTGTTGGCCTTTGGCTGCACCCGCGTTCTAGAACCAGGAGTTCTGACCAGGTGCGCCGTCTCTCCAAGGGGAGCCACCATGCGTCTGGGACTTCCCCAAGCGGCCCTGATTTCAGATACTCCAGGCTGTGGTCCAGCTGATCCAGAAAATATGGGAGCCTGGCCTTCCCGCCCCCGGAGGCACGCCGGGCCAGAGCCTTCGAGGAGTGGACCAGGGAATTCTTGAGACTGCATTCCACGAACATGAGACCAGAGGGAACAGCCAGTCAGTTTAAATTACGGACATGGTTGGATGATCCCTTGCTGGCACTAAATAATCACTTCTGTGTCTTGCTTTTCTGCCAGCTTACCTGAGGGCCAGGGCAGCCCTCAGAACTTGAGCGTTCCCACCGCAATCTGGTTTCCCAGTCAGCCCCTCGGAATACCGGTGGTGGTCACTTGAAGGGTCACAGAACGTTCCTCATTTGACTTGGAAATGGCATCTTTGTTACCAGACACCTGGCCCCTTCTGAAACCCAAGGATGGCGGATTCCTGGTGACATGGATCTCAGGGGTGGCAGTGATGGTGGTTTTTATCTGCTGGATGGGCTTTCTCTTCTTTGTGAAAAGAGGAGAAGCTGCCTTTAAAAATGAGATCTGCCAGGCAGTTAACTCTTTAGATCACCCACTGAAGACGCTCTTTCCTCTCTGAGAAATCACGGAATTTTAGGGATGAGGTGTGTGTACCTCATCGACTGGCGGGTGGGAGGGAGAGGGACATGATTTGCCTGGGGTCCCAGGGCAGGTAAAGGCAGGGGTCAGAGCAGGAGGGACATTTCCTGACCATCAGTTCTGGGCTGCCTCTGCCCCAACAAAGCACTGTCTTGAGTAGATTCCTGCCTTCTCAGCTGCCCTGGGGAGAATATCCAGAGGGTCTCGAAGCTGTGTGCAGGGTGGGCAGGGAGTTAAGACACCCATGCTGTAAACTTGGTTTGGCTACCATGCACTCTTGCAGGTGTAAATGTGTTCTGCCTGAGTCAGTTTCCTTACAAGCTTAGAAGGCAGCGGCTGGGGGGCCGGCAAACCTGGGAGCCCCTCATCAGGACCAGAGCGCTGTTGGCCTTTGGCTGCACCCACGTGCTGGGGGGATCAGCATAGGAAAGGGTTCACTTTTCTTCATGGCGCAGCGCCCCCCTTCCTGAAACAGCTCTCCCTGTGCCCCCAAGAGTGGGACGAGCTCAGACACGGGCTTGCCCTGCCTACAAGCCAGGAGTGGCTCTCTTCTTGCTTCCTCCCTGCATCCTACAGAAGAAAATAGACGGCATAAATTCCTCCTCTGTGGTTGAGAAACTTCAAAGACTGGTAAAGAAGCCCTCATGCATATTTGGGGACAATTGCAAAAAGGCTGAATTTGTCACTGTGGTCTCAGGAGAAGTGAGTGTTTTTGATAAGCAAAGGGACATCTTAATTGTCCAGAGGCAGCCACTCGTCTGTGGGAGGCTGGCACCGAGCTGCCGTGATAACAGGATTAGCAGCCCACGCTCCAGACAGCGCCGGCCGCCAGCTCTTATTGGCCGCATCTGTCACTGCCGCCTGGCGTCCATCCACACGTGCTTCAGTTCAAGCGGAGGTCGTGAGCACACACAGCCGGCGTGACCTTTGCGGAACGGGAGAAGGGCTGTGGTACCTTTTGCCTGGACTCCTTCTGGAATCGCTGACTGGGCCCTGCTGTCTGGAGGCAGGACCAGCCCGGAGGCGGGGCTGGGTGGTGGCCACGGTGAGCACACCATTCCAGCTGCTTCTCCAGCAAACTCCTCTCCGTCCAGGCCTGGCATCTGCCCCGTGAGCAAGGTCTTTCTTAGACACGCGGCTTTATGAGGGAACCCAAGGGGGGAACTCCAGAGCCAGGGTGGGGAGACAAGGTGTCTTCATGGGGGCCATCCAGCCCAAATACCCTGATTCTTTGCCTTCTGACCCCCCATCCCCAGGGAGCCTGCAGCCCTGTAGGAGGCAGGTGGCAGCTCCGCGTTCTCAGATGGCCTGTGGAGATGGCTGTGGGAGAGAAGGTTCTGTGTTTCATAACAGAGGGAGGAGTGGGGAAGAGAGAAAAGGTTGGCTCTTAGGTCTAAGGAGACCTCCAGCCTCCCAGGGCAGCCCTGGTGGGCCCTGTGTTCGCCGGGTATTTCTGGGCACAGAGGTCTCCCCTTTGAAGGTTTTGTTTTCCCTGACATGAAAACTGACATGTTGTCAGTTAAATTCAACTTTCAAGTCTTTCTTTTCAGTGTCAGGGCCATAGGTGGTCAAGAGCTTTAAAGAGCTTCTTGTCTAAACGGAGCATCATAGAGATCACAGTGACTTGCCCAGGGTCACCCCATTTCCATCTCCTGTTAATTTTTTTTCCCCCTTCACTCAGATGACAGCAGGAATCAGTGCGCATGTTAGATTTCTAGCCAGAGTGCACTGCCCTTTCCCTCCTGCTGCACTTGGGGCTCTGTCTTTGATGTTAAGTAAAGGCCAAGAGATCTGACATCATCGCCTGGGTCTTGTGTCCAAGCCTTGTGCCAGATTCATAGGCACAGATTTAATCCTTACGGTTCCCTTAGAGCATCATTTCTCCAACACACAGATAAGGGACCAGAAGCTCCGAGGAGTGGAATAACTTGCCCGAGGCCGCACAGCAGGAAAGTGAGGATCCGGCTGAACTTGAACCATCTGGCTTAAAGCCAGGCTCTTTCTGGGACACCATGCCGCCTTCAGTGGCTGGGTGGCCCCTCCAGGGCACATTTAAACCAGGCCCTGAGTCTCCAGAGGCCGTTTCCCGAGCTCCCACATCATGACGTGGCCTGAGCCGGCTCTGGCTTCTGCAGGTTGAAGTCTCTGACCATCCTTGGGGTGGGGCATGCTCATTGCCCCCTCTCTGCCCAGGCTTTGGGGTTGGTGGTCCCTGTTGCCTGCCCCCCCGCCTTTAAGTTGAACTCAAGTCTCTGCATGGCCAGAGAAGTTCCCAGAGACCAGCTTTCTCGGGACCCATGAAGAAGGCCCTGGCCCAGACGCGGAGCCCCACAGAGGGACCCACATGAGGGGCGAGGCTCACGCAGACAGAATCGATGAGCAGAGTCCTGGGATGGTCTGTGTTGCAGGCTGGGCCCCAGCCCAGACTCAGGTCTCCCGCTGAGGCCCAGGGTCCTCCCGAGCAGCTGCTCCTTTCTCGGAGCCCAGCCTGGGGCTCCCGTTCTGGCTCCTCCCAGGTGGGGCTGGCCCCTGAGCCCACCCTGGCTTGATGGGTCCGTGCTGAGGAAGGAGGGCTTGCCTCTTTAGGAGCCGCTCCTCAGAGAAGGGGTCCTACCATTGCTGGAACGCCCCTCCGCGTGCATTTCCCCTCCGCAAGCCGTGGGTGCCGCACACCTGTGTGTGTTTGCGCTTCACCGCACAGAGCAGCACGTGCTTTATGAGGCCATGAGTTGCAGGCCTTGGAGCTTCGGAGGAGAGGCCAGGCCAGGGGACACTTTAGCCGGGCATGTCCCGAGGGGATTCCGCCTCCTATAGGCCTTGGGAGAGTCAACTGCTCTGCCGGCCCCTGCTCTGTCTTTGCTGCCCTTTCCATGCGATCAAGGGGCAAATGAGACTCCCTTGACCCCCCTGTACCCCCCAGAGAAAGATGCTCATATTTCCTTTCAGGGGTCCCCCGGAATCCGAGGGAGAAAAGCAGGGAGGACAGGCTCGTACCACTGGCCTCGAGAGACAACAGGCCATTTTCCAGCTTGTGCTGAACGGAAGGACTCGCTGCCCGCCAGCCCACGAGCATCTGTCGGGATCCCTCCCTGGAGACTGGAGACACTTGGCTGCCATCTACACTGCTGGCCGATTCCTTCCAGACAAATGGGCCTCTCCTTCTGCAGGAACTTGACCTTCCCTCATTATTAGTAGTGATATTATTAACAATGATTATTGCTGTCATTACACACCTTCCTTGTGCTGTGTGCTGTGTGTATCTCATTTACTTCTCAAATCACCCCTCGGGGACAGGAGTGAGGGTACAGAGAGGTGCACAGGAATTACTGTCACATTTTTCTGTTGAGAAAGCTGAGGCCAGGCTGTGTGCCCGACAGTCCATAGCCGAGGAGCTGTGATTCAGACCCAGGTCTGCTGGCTCTGCAGGCTGGGCGGTTACCTTGCGTCTCCGTCTCCCTGCATCTGCACCCTCCACGATGAGCCCTCTGGGATGGACCAGCCCAGGATGGGCCTCTGAGGCTAGGCTGGTCTGGTCCTGGAGAAGGGATTTTGAGTGTACGTCCTAGAAAGGGGCGGGCAGCGCTGCCCGGGTATTTATCAGTTGCAGAACCTCACAGCAGCGAGAGGCTTTAGAGAGCATCTAATCAGGACCTTAGCCTTCGGGAGGTCAGCTGGGGCCACATCATAAATTAGTGGAGAGCTGACAGATCCCCGGATGGATGCCTGGCCCAGGGTGCTGTGCATTCACTGGGTAACACGGGGGGGCCCTGGATTGCCAGCCCCAGCCTTGGGACAGGCATCGTGTTCTCTGCCGGTTATCATCTGGCCCCCTTCACCCCTTTGACTGTCCCCAGAGCAAGTCCTGGGTGGGCTGGGCTGCCGTGATGGAGATGCCCAGGGAGCTGTGTTTCTGGCCCAAGGGAGCAGTTGGAACCTGAATGTCCCGTGTTTGCCTGGCCCACCTCTCCTGCCCCACCCGCTCCACAGGGCCCTGACCTCAGTCATGTGGTGAGAGGGTCGTGATAGGGATGGAGGGGAGGCCGGGTGGCTGAACACGGAGAGCCCACGGGGGTGGAGTCTGTAATCTCCAAGCGGAGAAAGAAGCCACTCCAAGAAACCCAGGTAATCAGAATTCAGTGGTGGCCAGGTGTCCCCAGCAAGTCACTTCTGAGATCGGACCTTGAGCATTTTCTTTCCTTCTTTTTTTTTTGGATGGGAGGCTGGGGGTGGACAGGGGACAAAACAGTGCAAACCACGGTGATGAAAGGTAGGAAAGCTCCCCCCCATCAGCGTGAGAAAACGGCAGCTATCAGGAGTGCAGTGGAAGTGTCAAAAGTACCTAAAAAGGACTATGTAAATTTTGGAAAAGTCTGCATGGCTTGTTCTGAGTCTTGGTAAAAAGTCATACTTCTTTTTGGTCAAGATAGAGAATAAAAGCAGAGAAAGCCCTTGGAGGGGTTGGCTGGGCTGCACAGTTCCCGGGATGTGCTGGGCACCGGCCTTTTGACCACCGTGCACACTTGTACCTGCCCAGACCTCTCCAACCAGCTGTTCGATGAGGTCCATCGTGTCTGCTCCCGGGTCCTTGTGCAAGCTGACTTCCTGCATTCCCAGGAGGAGGTTTGAGACCCGTGCTGCCTTGGGAATAAATCCTGACAGATGTACGAGTCACCTTTGCACGAATTTGTGTGCCACAGCTACTGGGGGAAGCCAGAGCCTTCCCTCCCCACCGAGCCCTCTCCACGTTGTTGAGCAGCCACCCGTGGCCCCAGCATCGGTCTCATCGGCTGTCTTTCCCCCAGTGTCTTAATGAACCAGAGAATCACTACATTTATAGTTCAAAGCATTGGCCCAGCAATCCAGATGGTTCTGACCTAGGCTCTGTAAGCTGGCAGGAAGGGAGCTTCCAAACTTTTACACTTTCCTCAAGGAAACTGAGTCTCCAAGAGTTTTGGGAGAGTTGCGAGGTCCTGTTTGGGTGAACGGAAGAGTGGGGTCTTGAGCCCAGGGCATCTGTCAATGAAGTTTCTGAACCACGAGGACTGTGGTTCTCAACTGGGGGCGATTTTGTCCCCCAGGGCACCTTTGGCAATGTCTGAAGACAGTTTTGGTTTTCATGAACTGGAGGGATGTGTTCTGCTGGCATCTAGTAGATAGAAGCCAGGGCTGCTGCCAAAGAGCCCCCAGGACAAAGAATCTTCCATCCCCCAAATGCCAACAGCGCCGAGGCTGGGAG
Organism: Physeter macrocephalus; assembly: GCF_002837175.3. NCBI lineage: Eukaryota > Metazoa > Chordata > Mammalia > Artiodactyla > Physeteridae > Physeter > Physeter macrocephalus. The sequence continues at coordinate 173,982,745 of NC_041224.1, forward strand.
ACCCAGGTTTAGGCTGTGCTATCTCTGACTCCAAAACGATGGGGATCTTCCAGATCTCCACCTTTCCCCATTTGTGAGTCATTTAATACATCGAAGGTCTCCTGAGCTACAGAAGTGAACACGGTAGCTGCCTCGAGTTCAAATAATTCCAGCCAAGGGCAGTGATCTGGAATCTAGCAAGTCGTTTGGAAACCCAAGTCCTCTCCCTTTCCATTGTCTTGGGCTTTCATGGGGAGTCACCCCGGATGGAGGACCGTACAAAGTGGATGTGACGGTGGGGATGAACTTGTCCCCCGTCCTCCCACCCAGTAGCTGTGGGTCTCTGGGACCTTGAGGGACCTGGCTCCTCACCAATATAGCTGAGAGATGCTTCTCGGGGAAAATCTTAGATAGGGTGGAGGTAGGGGAGCTGGTTCACAGCCCTTGGGCGAATCCGCATCTTCTCTTGTTCTGATCTTTTCCCACCCTATTTCTCCCAGTTGAAAGCATACTAACACTCTTTCTACTATTTAAACTTTATCCTATTTAAAGTTTTAAACCTTATTCTTGTAACTAGCCACAGTCCAGATGCCAATTCTTCATGCTGAGAGAATCGGAAATGTTTCTGTGTCTTAACTAACGTTTGCATGTTCAACTTGTAAGTGTAAGCAGCTTACTTAATAAAAAGGTATTTTAACTATTCTTGTAGTCCTTTGCTACTGAAGACCCCAGGTTTCGCGATGAGGTCACTAACTTCTACCACGGTGAAAAGGCTATTTCTTTTCTTTTTTTTTAAACATCTTTATTGGAGTATAATTGCTTTACAATGGTGTGTTAGTTTCTGCTTTACAACAAAGTGAATCAGTTATACGTATACATATGTCCCCATATCTCTTCCCTCTTGCGTCTCCCTCCCTCCCACCCTCCCTATCCCACCCCCCTAGGTGGTCACAAAGCACCGAGTTGACCTCCCTGTGCCACGCGGCTCCTTCCCACTAGCTATCTATTTTACGTTTGGTAGTGTATATATGTCCATGCCACTCTCTCACCTCGTCCCAGCTTACCCTTCCCCCTCCATGTGTTAGCATACGGTATTTTTTTTTCTCCTTCTGACTTACTTCACTCTGTATGACAGACTCCAGGTCCATCCACCTCACTGCAAATAACTCAATTTTATTTCTTTTTATGGCTGAGTAATATTCCATTGTATGTATGTGCCACATATTCTTTATCCATTCATCTGTTGATGGACACTTAGGTTGCTTCCATGTCCTGGCTATTGTAAATAGAGCTGCAATGAACATATTGGTACATGACTCTTTTTGAATTATGGTTTTCTCAGGGTATATGCCCAGTAGTGGGATTGCGGGGTCGTATGGTAGTTCTATTTGTAGTTTTTTAAGGAACCTCCATGCTGTTCTCCATAGTGGCTGTATCAGTTTACACTCCCACCAACAGTGCAAGAGGGTTCCCTTTTCTCCACACCCTCTCCAGCATTTATTGTCTCTAGATTTTTTGATGATGGCCATTCTGACCGGTGTGAGATGATACCTCATTGTAGTTTTGATTTGCATTTCTCTAATGATTCATGATGTTGAGCCTCCTTTCATGTGTCTGTTGGCCATCTGTATATCTTCTTTGGAGAAATGTCTGTTTAGGTCTTCTGCCTATTTTTGGTTTGGGTTGTTTGTTCTTTTGTTATTGAGCTGCATGAGGCTATTTCTTAATGTAGGTTTCAATGTGCTCTTTTTTTTTTTTTTTTTTTTTTTTTTTTTTTTTTTGCGGTACGCGGGCCTCTCACTGTTGTGGCCTCTCCC
>NC_041224.1:173984703-174036495 GCF_002837175.3 Physeter macrocephalus
GCCGCTCCGCGGCACGTGGGGTCCTCCCGGACCGGGGCATGAACCCGCGTCCCCTGCATCGGCAGGCGGACTCTCAACCACTGCGCCACCAGGGAAACCCTCAATGTGCTCTTTTGATTCAAAATCTCTAACCTTAATGGATGTAAAAATGTGGCCTGTGGAATCATGTCCCTTTGACTCATGGCACGGTTGCTGTTGTCATCATTTTCTATTATGCTAATTAAAAAAAGAGAAGAAAACGTTAACTCCTTTGTGTCTGAATCCAAGCTGTGCTTTGTCTAAAGGTTGCTGTCCACTCACCTTGGTGAGGCTTGGTGCCAGCGTTACCTCCATTCTTGTGCTCCTTCTGATAGGGACAGGGTAAAGGGACAAAGTAGGTGATTAAATAGTTAATCCCACTAAAGGATCATAAGTAAAGGAAAAAGTATGGGAGACCCCTGTAAGTTAATGATCACTCAAGAAAGCAGGTTTGCTTAACCACAAAACCAAGCAGGCTTTCTTAGCAACAAAACCATGCAACAGAAGTATGAGACTTGCCCCCAAAACAATAAAACAATGGTGGCAGGAGACCCACATCCTGCCCAGCGAGGTCAGTAAGTTAATGATTCCTAGGACACGCTTCTCTGCGCACACGAAAAACAAAAATATAAGGAAAAGTGACATTATACTGAAACCGTAGGATTTACCGTATTTTAGTATATGTTACCGCCTTTTTGCTCATTTCCATTGTGCCACGACAGTCCCAGTTTGACCATATAGGGGCAAGAAAACTCCCCCGCCCAGCGTGGAGGAGGAGCTGATCATGGAAGCGTGACATCTACTCAAGAATGAGGAAGAAGGTGGCTTTCTCCTCCTCCCCACTTTTCCTTCGATTATAAAACGGTAGCCCACAAAGTTCTCAAGGCGGCACGCCCTTGCCTGCCCACTTGTAAACCTCACAAGAGTCCTGTTCTAATAAATCACTTCTTACCTACCACTTTGCCTCTAGCTGACTTTTTTCTGTGCTGAGACAAAGAACCGGAGCTCCTTGGAGCACCTCCTCCCCCAGACGCATTTCTGCAGTTTCACTTCTGCCCCCCTCTCCGAGGCAGAACAGATCCCCTCCCCGCTGTGCCCCTCACACACACCCCCATCATCACATGCCGGCAGCAAATCACAGAAGCTACACTCACTTACCCATCAGTTTTCCCCACTCTCTGAGTCATCTCTGAGCAAAATTTATCTTACTCAACTTTTTATCCCCTGCACCTAGCACAGTGCCAGGCTCATGGCAAACACAAGACAGACATTCAGGGAATGAATGAATGAATGAATGGTATCTGAAGGACCAGCCCAGTGAATTTCAACATTACATGGTATGGTGAGTGTGCAGTTATAGCTTTATTCAGTCACTCGCTGGTAACAGCAGACATGGCACTGACTAGGTGTTCAGGGCACTTCTGAGCTCTTTACATGTTTATTAACTCATTTGATCTCCACAGCAGTTGTATAAAGTAGGTACTATTGTTACCTTGTCGACTAAAAAATAAATGCACAGCCTAAAAGTTGACAATTATGTTTTATTTGGCAGACAAAACTGAGGACTCAAGCCTGGAAGACAGCCTTTCAGATGGCTCTGAGGGACTGCTCCAAAGAGATAAGGGAGAAGCCAGGATATACAGGAGTTTTTGTAACAAAAAACAGGTAGTGGGATATCAAAAGATTACTGTTAATTAGAGAAAACCAAACATCTCAAGTTAATGAATTTAGAGCTTCTGTATGGACTGCAAGAGTCTGGTCTCGCTGAAGTCACTCCTTTGATATGCACCTTAACTATCTAGGGTCAGTATCTTGTTTTTTTTCCATCGTGATTCCCCTTGGGGTGCGTGGTTGGGAGTAGCTGCGGGGGTGGGGGGGGCTGCCAGCTTGATGGCTGCAGTACCCTTTGTTTTCTGATCTGGCAGGCAGTATTTTTCACCCACACTCTCCTTCCTGTTTTTACAAATGAGGAAACTGAGGCGGAACAGTTTCTCGCCCAAGGCTTTGTGGCTGGTGAGTGCAGAGACAGGACTGGAACCCAGAACAGGTTCACGGTCCAGATTCTAAAGGCTATCAAATGCCTCTCAGCGTTTGCTGAGCATCCATTGTGTTGGAGGCCCCGCGCCAGCGGGCAGGGAGGCTGCCCTGGAACACATTTTTGAGGGGGAGAGAGGCACAGATAATGTCACTGTCAGGGATCACGTACTGAAATGCTAGGGGACCGAGGGTTGGGTTCTGCACTAGGGTCCCTTATGAAGGGTCCATATCAGGCCCTAAAGGAGGCCCGCCATGATGGCCAGGACCGCAGAGAAGCAAGGGATTGATCGGATCAGTGGCTTATAGAATAGTTAACAGCTAATGGGAGATTGGACCCAAAGCTCTGGGTCCCAACTGAGAACCTGGTCATCCTAAAAGGTAGGAGGGGTCTACCCATGGAGCAGGTGCAGGAGGGGTCAGGCCAGTCAGAAGATTCGTGGGTTGAGTGCCAGGCTTTTATGACCAGGAAGCCTTGGGCTGCGAAGGTTTTCCCCTCCCCCAGCTATAGGCTTGGACTGGCTCCAGCTCTTCTAGTCCCTGTCAGGCAGGGAGATTCCGGGGCTCAGGGCTCCTAGAGCAGGGTCATTCTGGGCTGGGCAGATAACCAACATCTGCCACTCTCAGGTCCAGCTACCTAATTTGCAGGTCCCACGGTAGAATGAAAATGCAGGGCTCTTGTTCAGAATTATAAAGAATTTCAAGATGGTGACCTCAGGGCATTAAAACAAGTGTGCGGCCCTCTGAGCACGGGGCCCCGTGTGACGGCCCAGGTTACCTGCCCACTAAGCCAGCCCTGGTCGCCACTGCTCTGAGCCGTGCAGCCAGCTGAAGAAAGGGGCAGATTAACTCACTCCACACCACACCATGCAATTTGCTCCCCAAGGCTGCTCTTCAGGGGAGTTCATGTTGACTGTGGGAGAGGTAGAAATGGCCAGAAAATATTCCCATGCTTACATGCAAGCTCCTTTTCCAATGTGACTTTGCAGCTCCATCATCCAGAGGGGGAGTCTGTCTCCCCAGAATCTGACTCTATGGACTGGCTTTGTAACATGCGTCCACACAGAGGGATTACTAGGACTGACAATGGGCCAGTCCTGGGTGTTGGGAGGGCTTGCAGCTTCCTCTGCTGATGACCTTGGAACCCTGTGGAGCCGAGGCTAGCCAGCCCGAGGAGGGGAGCCCAGGGCCTGGCTGCCCCTCAGTCACAAGCCCACAGCCTGCCAACTGCCCCACAGGTGAGTGAGCCAAGGCAAAGAAGGTTTTCCACAATGTAAGTGCTTCACAGGGCTCCTGAGGCACCAAGTAAAGCTAAATAAATCACGGAAGGCTGCCTGGAGGAGGCAAAATTCAACCTTGCATAAAATCTGGAGAAGCAGGTGCACAGCAGAGGGGTGCATGGGCGCTGGGTGGTGGGAAGCCAGGCTGGAGCCTGGAGGCCAAGGCAGTGATGGGGATAAGGCTGCTAAGCCGATCAAGCCAGCGTGAAGGGGCCCCAAAGGACAGGGTGAGGGTCATGGTAGCTAGTGGGTTGCCATCAGCAGCACCCAAGCAGGGCTGGTCCTCAGAGGGAGGAGCACAGTGTCTGGAACAGGGAGGCAGCAAGGAAGCTAGGAAGTGACTCCTGACTTTGCCTCTCAAACCTGCCCCTCTGCCCCTCTGTCATCTGCCCGGAACCTGCCCCTGCCCCGAACTTGGACCAATAGCCTTGGGTCTTCCTCCCCACGATACAGCATGAGAAGATGGCAGAGGTAGTCACACAGCCCAACAGACTATGTTCTCAAGACGGATGAGCATCGCTTTGAAATAACAAAGAAAGCAGGTGGCAGGATTTTTTCGAGCGAAGGAGACAGCTGCAGTCCAAGCTGCTATATTTCCATTTTAAGAGGCTGCAGCCAGGCAAGCCCTTACCAAAAAATGCCCCCACTGCCCCCCTCCCTGCTAGCACTTATACTAAATTGTTGGTTTTACAAATTTGGCTTGTAAACACATACGTTCATATTCTATTTACCTGCTACCGATCATCTATGATATTTTAATGGTCTGAAATGGGTTTCCTGAGGCAGAATATCCAGATGCAACATTGGGCCCATAAAAAAAATAATCATTCAAGCAACCACAACTCTTCACTTTTGTCCAAGAACCGTGTGCTTTGGAGGGGGGCATGCCTCCCCCATTAGCTGTGCAGCCCGGGAGGGCGAAGGCTCCTTTGCGCTCCCCCTGTGTCCCCACAATGCCCAGTGGGGACAGTGTCGTGCTTCCACACAAGTGGGCGAATAAAGACAGGAGCTGGGCAGCAACAGTCCGGTGCCTGGCGGGATGGCCGCTCCCCGCATCCCCTCTGGAGCTGTCCGAGCCTTGAGGATGGGGGAAACGGAGGGGAAGAGAGGGAAGGTGATGGGCCCCCTAGTGATTCTGGGAACCCAGCCTGTTTACAGAGCTCCAGAGCCCACCCTCCGGCGGCACCTTTCCCTTTGGCCCAGCCAGGCCCCTGTTGGTTCAGGGTCTTGCAGGGCACTGGCCTGACTAGGGCAGCAGAAATGGTCCCATGATTAATATTTACACAAGCCAGGCTGCTGGGGCCGTTTCTGCAAACTAAACAAATAACATTAACTACCACGGCAACCAGCACTGGTGGAGGTGTTGCCTTCAGGGTTTGCAAAACACTTTCCAATCCAGCTTCGATCCTCTGGACAGGCCCCTCCCAACCAGTGCCTACGTGGCCCCTGCCACACCACCTGTCTGGGCTGGAACAAGGCAGGGCCCCTATTCTTTGTCTTGGGAGGATGGGGATACAAAGGATCAGCTGAAGACAACGGTGTGTAAGTGTGAGGAGCGGGAAGGCTGGGGCGACCAGAGGAGGGTCTCCTCACGAGGCTGGCAGCCCAGGCCAGAGGCCGAGGCTCCAGACGACAAGGATAAAGGGGGATGGAGGAAACTTCGGGAGGTATGGATTTGTCTGCGTCCTTGAGGGTGGTCATGGTTTCCCTAAATGATGGGGCTGGTGATACTTAGCCCCATACTCATCGAGTTTTGTACCTTAAAGGTGTACAGCTTTTTACATAGCAATCATACCTCAATAAAGTTTTTTTTTTTTTTTTTTTTTTTTTTGCGGTACGCGGGCCTCCCTCTGCCGTGGCCTCTCCCGTTGCGGAGCACAGGCTCCGGACGCGCAGGCCCAGCGGCCATGGCCCACGGGCCCAGCCGCTCCGCGGCACGTGGGATCCTCCCAGACCGGGGCACGAACCCGGCTCCCCTGCATCGGCAGGCGGACGCGCAACCACTGCGCCACCAGGGAAGCCCTAAAGTATTTTTTTTTAAAGGCAATATATATTTGGTCTCTGCCCCCGGTCTCTGACACAGGCTTCCTAAGACCCTTGTCCTTTGCTGAGTGATGAGAGCATCTCACAGAGAGCTCCTAAATCCCTTGGGACTTCCTGGGTGACAGGAGCAGCTTTTGTTCTAATGAGGTGACTGTTAGTGGGCTCCTGGATGGGGGCTGGTCACCAGAAAGACCAAGTCACGATCAGAAGCTTGGAACTTTCAGCCGCATCCCTCATCCTCTGGGGAGGTGTGCGGGCTGAAGTCTGGGTTCATTATCCATCCTGCCTAGGCGATGAAGCCTCCATAAACATCCCCAAACTGTGGTGTCGGGAGAACTTCCTGGGTGATAGACACACCCATGTGCCAGGAGGGGAGCACACCCCAGACTCCTCCGGGACAGAAGCTCCGTACTCGGGGCGCTTCCAGGCCTTACTCTGTGTTCCCCTTCGTCCGGCTGTTCATCTGTATCCTTTATAATACGATAAACCGGTAAACGTAAATCAAGTGTTTCACTGAATTCTGTGAGCTCTTCTACCAAAGTATCAAACCCGAGGAAGGGGTGGTGGGAACCCCCAACTGAGAGCCAGTCAGACAGGAGTGTAGGGACCCTGGGGAGCCGGTAGTTGTGACCGGTGTCTGCAGCGGAGGCGGCCTTCGGGACTGAGCCGTGAAACCTGGGGTCTGGCGCTAACTGCAGGTAGCTAGTGTCAGAATTGAATTAAACTACAAGACTGAACACCGGTAGGTGTCCAAGAGTCGGTTCGTGTGGGGAAAATGGGCCCTCATCTTTGGTGTCAGAAGTATTGTAGGTAGAAGAACAGTTTCCTTTTAATACCGAACGGTGCTAAGTGTTACGGGAACAAAAATAAAGCTCATGATGGGCTAGGATGAAGAGGCACGCTGTTTGGGGAGGGTTGTCAGGAAAATGGCAGAGACAACGCGGGCAGGAGTTGAAGCGGTGAGAACAGGGCTTATTCAGTAACAACAGACAGCTGATTTGTGCAGAGATGACAGCTTCTAACGAGAGGTTGAGGGAGGGAAGAGAGGCGAGGGGCGAAGTGCGGGGAGCTCAGGGAAGTGAAAAATCACAAAGGATGGGTCAGTGTAAATGCGCTGAGGCCAGCTGTGTCTGCTAGCTGGCAATTCTATAAACACAGTCTTTCCCCCACCACCCAGGAGACTAGAAGACAGAAGCCCCCTCCTTCCCGAGGATCACAGTTCAAAGCAATGGCTTTCAGGTCCTTGAGAAAGACACTCCTGAGTCGTAGGAGATCCCTAGATGTCTCAAAGGGACAGAGGAAGGATTCACAATTGTTAACCTCTTTTTGGTCAATAATCTAAGAAAAGGCAGTCAGGGGCCTGTATCGGGTTAGCTAGAAAAATGGTAAATTCTTCTGACAGCCGGGAGATTTTTCCAGACAGGAAATCCCTCGAAGCGGGCTGTGTCATGCCGGGGACACAGCCTCAGGCTGCTAGAAGCCTGCTAGTGTTGGTCAGGTGTCTTACAGTCGGGGTTTGGACGGAGTTGGCAGATGCAAAGACAGCCCTTTTGCAGTTCTCAAAACTTTAGCTCCCAGCGTAGAAGTGGCAGTGCTGGCCAAGCCCAGGATGACAGCTCAAAGAGATGATCCAGCCACCCTGAGGAGCTGGGTGGCGAGGAGAGTTTTGTACCCAGTTCTTACAAAGTGTTGTCTTGTCCCAAAATTGCCTTTGGAAATAGCATCATTCATTCATTCATTCAACCAACAAGCATTCACTGAGCTTCCACTCTGAGCTGGACAGACAAGAATACAGCCTGGTTCCTGCTCCTGAGGGGCCCACTGTCTAGTCTTGAAGTCCCACTCAGAGATGATCACATGACATGATCCAGCTCTCCCCTGAGATGAAGCCTCTGAAGGCATCTTATTCCCAGCAGGAATCTACATGTAGGTGAGACACCAGCAGGGGACTCTGTCCTTGGGGCATGCCCAGGGGGTGCCCTTTATCTTGTTGGTCCCTTTTTCTAAGTGGAAAGGGCACCCCTGCAGGTGGCCCCTGGGATCCAACACCTCTAGCAGTCAGGGTTCACTTCCGGCTCTGAGGCTGATGCGTGTTGGTCTTGGACTGCCCAGCCCACATTGTCCCCCCTTTTGCTACAGACTCATCTTCTATTGGCGAGCCACCCCCTCAGTTATGTACTCGGTCCATCCCAGGCTCAGTGGTCACAGTGATATGTGCAGGGTAGGCACGTGGCCCTAGCCCAGCCACCTCTGATATCCCATCCCCCTGGCACCAGTGCTGGGGCCAGGGAAGATTGATTACGTGACCAAGTGGGTGCAGGCAGAATGATCCCCTGACTTGTACAGGAGCACCTCAAAGAGACGCTTTCTGTTTGATGTGAGCCTGCAGTGGCCAGCTGCCATCTTGCCCCTGTGAGAGAGGAACCATCCAAGAGTGGAGCCACAGAGGAAGCAGAGCCCAGGGGTGGAGAGAAAAAGATTGGCTCTTGATGGGTCTGACCGGACTCCTGGATCAAGCCACACCTGAAGGCCTACCCATGGGATTCTCAGCTATCTGAGCTAATAAATTCTCTGTACGTCTGAACCAGTTTGAGTTGGGTTTCTTCCCCTTGTAACAGAGAACCTTGACTGACACGCCCTCAATGCACTCTGACATTAACCCCTATGAGAACTGGCCCAGTGGGAGCTCCAGGGGCCCTGTCTCATTCATCATCAACCAACCTGGGCTCTTTACCTGGCTGCCACCTCAGTCTGTTCCTGCTCCCACTCCAGCGCCCCTTGCCCCCAGCATCTTGTACTCTGAGTCTGACCACAGGTTCAGCTTTTCTGGCTTGATACATAGCCCCTGCTCTTGGCCTTTTTTTTTTTTTGGCCTCTGACGGCCCCAGGTACGGCCCAGCCCCAATACAGACCTGTGTAATTATTGTTGCTTTGGGGAGCCTAATATAACCAACACGTGCATGGCACTTTATATTTTACAAAGGTCTTTCACTTATGTTTTCTAACTTGATCTGGTCGCAGCCCCTACAGAGCTCTGCCCGCAGTCCCTCCGAGGACTTGGACATCTCCGCTTGCCCCACCACAGCTGCAGTGTGCTTTTGCCTCCAGCTTTGACACCCGCGAGCTGCCCTTCGGCTGTGGGAACAGCAGCTTTGCCCACGTGGCAGGAACAGCCAGAAATGCCTGGGTTTGCTCCTCCCTTCCCACCCCTGGGGTGGCCCTTAACCAGTGACCGACAGGTGCCCCTCCTTTGCCCTCAAAGGGATACAATGTACACTCCAGAGCTCCCTGTGGGATCAGGCTGAGGCTGCCTTCTGCAGGACGTTTCCTAAAACTGCTCCCCTGCTTTGCTTCTGCCCCTGCCTGCCCTGCTCCCCCAGTAGCTCCCAGTGTCACCAGAAGCACTTCCTTAATAAATCACTTGCACATGAACCTCGTCTCAGGCCTGTTTCTGAGGAACACATCTAAAGCAATCATCCTAACTGCCCTGAGAGCTAGACACCTTCATCTCCATTTTACAGATGGGGAAGCTAAAGCTCAGAGAGGTTAGGTGACTTGTCCAATGTCACACAGCCAGTGAGTGACAAGGTAGGCTTCAAATCCAGTTCTTCTGGACCCCACAACCCAAGCTGCCCCCTCCTCCACTAATTGGTTAGCTACCCAAGGTTGCCACCAGCAATCAGGCTAAGCCAGGCTTCAGCGTGCTCTCTCCTCTCACACCGTGGCATGTGCTGCTTTGGGTCTGCAGGCACTGGCTGACCTCCAGCGTCATGTTCAGGACCTTAGGGAGCTCTCTGCAGCCTGGAGTCATCGTTCAACATGGCCATCAGCAGCCACAAACCTGAGTTTGACCCCTCTCTCACCTGAACCTTGGCCATCCTCTTTCGTGCTTTGCGAGTCAATAGTGTCGATCCTAGGATGGAAGCCATCACCTGTCCGTCCCTAGTAGCCCTGAAGGTGATCGATATGGAGAAGTTCCTACAAGATCCAAACACAGCTGTGACTGCTTTCCAGGCAGAGAGATGCTTACTACAAACGTCAGTACTGAAACCTAATCTTTAACTACCATCTTGTAGGCATAAATGAAAGTTCAGCAAGCACGTATTTTGTTGTGTTGTACACTGCAAGTGAAAAGCCAAGAAGTCGACGTATATTAGGTGCGTGAGCTGTTTCCCAAAACCACAAACTAAAAATAATAAATTGTCAATGTAATTTAGAATTTGCTAATTTTATTACACTCTTTTGTTGTGTATAGGAAGGGAAGTCAAGGGATTATAAATTTGAGTAAAATTTAAAACCATATATTTTATGACAGAGGGCCTTTGACGTAAGATGGCCAAAGCACTGATAATATATATTTGCTGTAAAGAGAATTATCATGAGTTTTGATTTTCTGATATTAAATATTACTTAATAAAGACTTGTTTCCATTAACTGGGGGCGGGGCTGGTAATATGTTTGGCACGAAGCCACTTCCAAAGATTTCTTTATGTTCCCTCAAGACTTCCCCCTCACTAGGGTTATTTTATTATGACTGGAGTAGGGGGAAGGAGAGCTGGAGCATTATTTGGCAAATATTAGAATGAAAGTGCAGCTTGACTAATGGTAGGTCAGCCGTGGGCACATAAATGAATACGTGATGACCCTTGTTAATTCCACCGGGGCATCAGGCACTGCTGGAGGGCCCTGGGGACATTTGGCAAGAGCCGTGACTACATCTCCCCCCTTCCCCACTTGTGGGACTCTCCTACAGGAAAGGAGTATGCGTGTGTGTCTGTACGTATGTTAATACTCACTTTTCAACCCCCGAGAAACCCATTCAAAATCCCGCCTTGCCCGGAAACTCCAGTGCATTAATTCATTCTCCAGATTTGCCCCCAGAGGGCGCCAAGACTTGCGGGGCCTAGGAAAAGACAGACAGAAAAAAAAAAACAAACAAACCCACAGTAGGCCAGGACCAGCAGGGGGCGGTGTGGCTCTAAGGATGTGAACAGGTGGAACCCGATCAAAACCTTGTGTGCCGAGACTCTGACCTCCGAAACAAATGCCAAGCAGACATTAAAGCTGGGGTCCAAACTGGTGGGCCCTGGGCCGAACCCAGCCCTCAGACCTCTTCTGATGGGCCTGGGCGTGGCTCTGTTTTGATAAAGCTTTATATTGAAGTATGACACACAGACAGAAAATGCACATGTCCTAGGCGTATAGTTCAATGAATTTTCAAGGTTATCACAAGCATAAATCAAGGACTCGGGTCCCATAAGCTAAACGTTCTGAGCTCATCCAGAAACCCCTTCAGCCTGCACAATGCCGTAAAGTTCATTTTAATTAGCTGCCAATGACAACAGCAATAGAAAATCTGCATTTCTTGACAAAATGGAATGATTCACCTGCTGCTGCCTGCCCACAGGTGGAGGGAACTCAGGTTGGCTGCCAGCTTTAGAGGAGGTGGGAGTTTATCCGTTCTTGCCAGCCCCCCTTCCCCCTGGCCCAGGCAAGAGGGGACCCAGCTCTGAGCCCACATTTTAAAGGACCCGTCCATAAATCAAAACCATAATGAGGGCTTCCCTGGTGGCGCAGTGGTTGAGAATCCGCCTGCCAATGCAGGGGACATGGGTTCGATCCCTGGTCCGGGAAGATCCCACATGCCACGGAGCAACTAAGCCCGTGCGCCACAACTACTGAGCCTGTGCTCTAGAGCCCACGAGCCACAACTACTGAGCCTGCGTGCTGCAACTCCTGAAGCCCGTGCGCCTAGACCCCATGCTGCACAACAAGAGAAGCCACCGCAGTAAGAAGCCACGCACCACAACGAAGAGTAGCCCCCACTCGCCGCAACTAGAGAAAGCCCGCGTGCAGCAATGAAGGCCCAACACAGCCAAAAATAAAATTGAAAAAAAAAACAAATAATGAGATATTACTTTATACCTGTCAGAATGGCTGTCATCAAAAAGAACACAAATAACGAGTGTTGGTAAGGAAGTGGAGAAAAGAGAACCCTCATATACTGTCAGTGAACGTAAATTGGTGAAGCCACTGTGGAAAACAGTGTGAAGGTTCCTTAAAAAACTAAAAATAGAGTGACTATATGATCCAGCAATCCCACTCCTGGGCATATATCCAGAGAAAACTCTAAATCAAAAAGATACATGAACCTCAATGTTCATAGCAGCACTATTTAGAATAGCCAAGATATGGAAACAACCTAAGTGTCCAACAACAGATGAATGTATAGAGAAGATGTGGTACATATATACAATGAAATATTACTCAGCCATAGAAAAGAATAAAATTTTGCCATTTGCAGCAACATGGATGGACTTGGAGGACATTATGTTAAGTGAAGTAAGTGAGACAGAGAAAGATAAATACTATGTGATATCACTTATATGTAGAATCTTAAAAATGCAACACATTAGTGAATATAACTAAAAAGAAACAGACTCATAAATATAGAGAACAAACTAGTTACCAATGGGGAGAGGGATGGAGAAGGGGCAATATAGGGGTAGGGTAGTAAGAGGTAACAACTATTAAGTTTAAAATAACCTACAAGGATTTATTGTACAACACAGGGAACATACCAATATTTTACAATAACATATTTTATAATAACTATAAATGGAGTATAACCTTTAAAAGTTGTGAATCACTGTATTGTAGTCCTATAACATATATAATATTGTACAGCAACTATACTTCTGCTTGGCTGGCCAGGTGGCCCTATCTACTCTTTAGGAAGAGCTAACACTCAGTCTTACCTTCTAGGGCAGTGTTGGCAAACTTTTGTGTAAAGGGCGGAATAGTAAACATTTTAAACTTTCCTGGCCATGTGGTTTCTGCTACAACTGCTCAACTGCTCTTGTAGTGCTTAAACAGCTCTAGACAAGATGTAAGCTAGTGGGCACGCTGGGTCCCAATAAAACTTTATTTACAAAGACCGGCAGTGGGCCGGACTTGGCCCCTGCCACCCCCAGAGCAATTTCTTTTCTCTTGCCTCCCCCCAGCACACTAACCAACCAGACATGTGCTTCCCAATGAATTTAAAGGCAGAACAGACCCTGCCTCAACTCTTCCAACCAGGAGAGAACAGGTTTTAAGGGGTAAGGGGAGGCTGGGTGGATACATTGAGCAGTGAGCCCACAAAGTGGTATTACTGGCTAGGTCTGGGAGTACACGCCATGCATAAGGCCAGCTCCTGACATCCTCTCATTAAGTCCCTAGGACACTCCTGCATCCTCTTCCCGGGAAATGGAACTGTAACAACCTCACTTCCCTGGCTGAAACACCCAACACAACAGGGAGGTGGGAGGGGCTTTTATGGAAGATCATATATCCTCACGGAGTAGAGCCAGTCTGATATGAACAGGCAGGCTGCTAATTCCACCCTCCTCACTCCTTTCCAAACTGATGCTTTGTTTGTTTGTTTCTTTTTCTTTTTTTTTGTTTGTTTGGTTTTTAAAATTTATTTTTAATTGAAGTATAGTTGATTTACAAGGTTGTGTTAGTTTCTGGTGTATAAACTGATGCTTTTTAAATCCAGTTTTGCAAACCCAGTGCCTACAGGAGCCAGGTGAGTCAGGTGGGACTGATTTCGGCTGCTATAAGACAATCTGGAGTTATAGTTGGGCTGCCTTTAACCTGTGCCAGGCCAGAGCACTTGTACAAACAGAGGCCCACATAACATGTGTCCAAATGTGTGTAAAAGCTCTAAATCAGCTACTGATTGAAATATTCTCCTATCTCCTATTCTCCTTTCTTGACAAATACACCTTCGCAACAAGCTGGATTCGGATACAGATTTCTTGGATTCTATTTTGGGTAGATTTCTATGTCAACCTGGGTAGGCTACGGTGGCCCAGTTGTTTAGTCAAACGCTAGTCTCGATGTGGCCGTGCAGGTGTTTTGCAGCTGTGATTAACATTTAAATCAGTAGACTTTGAGGAAAGCAGATTGCTCTCCATAATGTGGGTGGGCCTCATCCAATCAGTTGAAGGCCATAAGAGAAAAGACTGAGAGAAACTATTCCCAGAAGAGAAAGGAATCCTCAAGACTGAAGCCTAGAAACTCTGTCCGAGTTTACAGCCTTGCTGACCTGCCCTACAGATTTTAGACCTGCCAAGCCCCACAATAGCATGAATCAATGCCGTAAAATAAATCTCTCTCTATATATCTATCTGTATACCCTTGGTTCTGTTTCTCTGGAGAACCCTGACTAATACAGACCCTGTGGGGCTCTGTGCTGGAACAGGGTCTCCAGGGAGAGTGGGCTGTGGTCTGGGGCCTGCACCTGTTTTCTGCCACCCCCAGAGCCTGCACATCTGAGCTCCTTCCAATGCCCCTCTTTCCATCTCACAAACAGTTGCCCTTGGCACTGCCCTGGGGCCTAAGTGTGCAGACATCTATGGAGTCAGCTATTAGAAATAAGCACCCCCCAGATCTAGCAGAAAGCACAGAATCCTGGGGTCTTGAGCCTGAAGTGTGGTTTAGGAGGGGGAATGAAGGTGAGGGGTCCAAAATGGACATGTCTTCTTGGCTCTTTGGACCGTTTGCCCTACAGGGCATGAAGAGGAGAACAGGGAAGTGCTATTTTATTGTTTTATTTTATTTTATTTTATTTTATTTTATTTTATTTTATTTTATTTTATTTTATTTTATTTTATTTTATTTTATTTTATTTTATTTTATTTTATTTTATTTTATTTTATTTTATTTTATTTTATTTTATTTTATTTTATTTTATTTTATTTTATTTTATTTTATTTTATTTTATTTTATTTTATTTTATTTTATTTTATTTTATTTTATTTTATTTTATTTTATTTTATTTTATTTTATTTTATTTTATTTTATTTTATTTTATTTTATTTTATTTTATTTTATTTTATTTTATTTTATTTTATTTTATTTTAATTGACCTTTAAAAGTATAACACTTTTCCATCCATATAGAGATAAAAAGTTGCAGAACAGAGAATAACATTTGTCTTGTTGGAGGTTTACAGGAACATCGTGACCTGATCTACGTGGACGGCTACAAGAGCAAAGGAGTCTGACACCAAGAAATCTGCAACAGCCAACCACGCCCCTCCCTCACCTGGCCTTTAAAAATGCTTTGCTGAAACCCTTCGGGGAGTTCAGGGGTTTTGGGGCACGAGCCACCCATTCTCTTTGCATGACCCTGAAATAAACCTTTCTCTGCTCCAAACTCCAATGTTTCATTCGCTTGGCCTCACTATGTGTCGGGCACATGCCCTTGTGTTTGGTAACACTGAGAGCTTAGCAGGAGGCGGTTCTGTGCAAGCTGGCACAGGGAAGGCAGACCTACATCCACCTGCTCCCACCTCCTCCATCTTTACCCCCAATAGCCCACCCATCAGCCCTTGGGTTAAGAGGGGACATACATGGAGCCAGCCTTGGTGGCCACATAGGCTGCATAGGTTATCATAACACTGAGGAATTTGACCCGGGGGCATCTGGTGGGTTAAAATCCAGCTCACGCCACTCACCATGTGCCTGGCATGGGCTACATCTGCCCAGAGAAGAGGGCACCTCCTAATTCTCATAGTGAGCTAGTGTGGCAGCTTTGGTGGCAGCCTGGATTTTGATTCCAATCCTGGCCCTGACCTTGAACGAGAGACACAAATTGTCCAAACCTCGGTGTCCTCATCTGTCAATGGCAACAAGAGTAGTGCTATGAGAGGCGGAATAAAGGCCCCCCAGGGATGTGCTCGTCCAATCCCTCAAACCTATGACTATGTTACCTTGTGTAGATGTGATTAAATTAAAGATCTTGAGATGGGAGATGATCCTGAATCATCCAGGGTGCCTAATATAATCTCAGGGGGCCTTATAAAAGGAAGGCAGAGGGTCAGAGTGAGTTAGTAAGAGATTTGAACAAGGAAGCAAGAGGAGGGAGGGATGCCAGGAAGGCGGGACAAGCCAAGGAATGTGGGCCGCCTCTAGAAGCTCAAAAAGGCAAAGAAAAGGACTTTTCTTTGGAACCTCCGGAAGGAACCAGCCCTGCCAACACCTTGACTTTAGCCCAGCGAGACTGGCTTTGGACTTTTCGTTCCAGAACTGGCTTTGGACTTCTACTTCCAGAACTGTAAGAGAATAAATTTGTGTTGCTTTCAGCCACTAAACGTGTGGCCATCTGTCACAGGCGGCAGAGGAGACTCACACAAGCACCTGTCTCAGGGGTGGTTTTAAGGATGGGACAACTGGTCACCCGACTCAGCCCTCAGCAACAAGACAGCCCCCTACCACCCAGGGTGGCTCCCACAGGGCCCCACCCCTCCTCCAGCAGGATGGCTTTGTTTGGGGGCAGTGGGGAGTCCTGTGAATGCAGAGGGACTGCCTGGCCTCAGGCCCTCCCCACACTGTCCCTCTGCTCAGGATCTTTTTCCTTCCGGTTTTATCCAGAATCATCTTCCTTCTGGTGTGTCACGGCTGGCCCTGTTCAGGGACCCTGACCACCTCGTCTGTAACAGGCCTGCTTTGTAGGTGTCACCACTCCCGTGCCTTTTCTGTCACAGGCTGAGGACCACAACTATATACGATGTTGGTCTCCCCCACTAGATTTCTGCTTTATCCACCTGAATCCTCAGTACCCACCCTAGTATCTGACATACAGCTGGCATTCAATAGATATTTTTTGAAGGATGGAGGGAGGAAGGGAGGAAGGAGAGAAGGAGGGAAAAGGGGAGGAGAGGAAAAAGAACCCCCAAGGGGTCTATGTCCTTCAGATTCACAGCCCTCAAGATGACCGATTCACGAAAACACACTCCAGGCAGAAGACGGGCTACGTGGTGTTTAACTGGTGTGGATGGAGAGTGGCCGGGTTGCTGTGCGAGCCTAACTGCTGAAGAACAGGCGGGACTCACCAAGTGCTCGCAGGAGTCCAGGCTGCCTGGTTTCAGGTCAGGGAGACATCATCTGGTCCTCAAAACTGTATCAGGCCCCATCTACGTGTGGACCTAAACCAGAGCAGCTGAGATGTCCCCAGCCCAGACCTGGACAAGGCAGAGCAAAGCTTTGCTCCTCCGAAAGCGAGCTCCCTGCCATCCCAGAGTCCCCTCCCCTGAGCGCTGAAGCTGTCCTTCCGCTCCCCTACCCTGTGCAAGCACATTCATCCTTGTGTCCATGGCAATGACCGTGGGCTTCAAAGTCCTTCCCTCCATTCTCCCATGAGATGCCAGGGCTGTGTGCAGAGGACTCCTCTCAGGAGCTCTCGGCGGGGCTCACCTTGCAGATGTGAGCGCACGGGAGGCAGCCTGAACAGCTGCAATTCAGGCCGGGACGAAGATGCCATGGGAGTCCCGTCCGCAAAGCCTTACTGCGCTTGCGCCGTGTGCCGGGCCCTAGCCGGGGAGATGGGCAGCACACAGAGAAAGAAGCTCACCTCGCCGTGGGTGTGATGAAGAAGAGAAAAGCCAGACTGGTCCACTTTTGCCAGTGGGTAGACCAGGGAGATAGCAGGCCCATTTCCCCCATCGTTCCCCAAGGCTTCCTCCCATGCCTCGGATTTGAGCCAAAAGGGTGACTAATCAGAGATTAGGGATAATATCATATAGTGTAAATGGAGAATGAGATGTGAGTATAATTAGAGAGTCACCTTTGAGGTGAGATTTGAAAGAGCTATGAAACTTTTAAACATGTGTACAGCCCTATCACCCAGAGATTCCATCTCAAGGTATATCTACTCTGGAAAAAATCTCTACACTTACACACAGAAGATACGCACAAAGACTTTATTTTAGCATTGTTTGAAGTAGCTATAAACTGGAAACGATGTCTACTGATCCATAATATAGGAAGAGCAGTCCAAAAGGAGGAAGAGGATTTAGCTGCACTGAAGTGAAGATTCTCCAAGATATGATCATGAAAGAACAAGTTGTAGAAAAATAAGTGTGACATAACAGCATTAGTTCAGTCTTCTTGGGTCCATGGTAATGAACGTAAATGCACAGAGGATAGTAACCATGGTTACCTCTGGAAAGAAGGCTAGAGGGAGGGTGTGGTCAAAGCCTACAGGCTTGACTCAAATATTCCAGTTTTTACACAGAGAATTATGTATGGATTGTCTGCATAATT
The DNA here is from genome assembly GCF_002837175.3 of Physeter macrocephalus. Classification (NCBI taxonomy): domain Eukaryota; kingdom Metazoa; phylum Chordata; class Mammalia; order Artiodactyla; family Physeteridae; genus Physeter; species Physeter macrocephalus. Next base: position 174,002,171 of record NC_041224.1, read on the forward strand.
TTTACATCTGTATAATTAAACATTTGAAGGAAAGGAAAACAAGGTGATAGAACAATTCCCAAGTTGCACACCTCAATGCCAGCTCAGATGTCATTGTCTCGTTTGACAATAAAGACAAATGCCCTGATTGCTGTTTACAGAATACACACCCGCACACTTCACTCAGATGGGATAACAGCGCTATTGCTTAGCTTTTGTTTTATTGGGTTTAAAAAAAAAAACCACTCCAAAATGTCGTGCTTAAAAGCACAATCATTTTATTTGGCTCACAAATCTGTGGGTCAGCTGAGTGATGATTCGGATCTGGGCCAGCAAGTCTCACGTTTGCTGGGTTCGCCCATGAGTCCGTGGTCAGCGGGCAGCCAGACAGTCTAGAATAATCTAACTCATGTATCTAGAATGTGACACTCTCTTCTCCTTGGCCTGGCTCTCATCCTCCAACAGGCTAACTCAGGCTTATTCATGTGGTGGTGTTAGAGGTCCAAAAGAATCACAGTGAAATCTGCAATGCCCCTGGAGGCTCTGAAATTCACAGTGTCACTTCCACCGCCTTCCACTGGTCAAAGCAAATCCCGAGACCAACCCATGTAAAGTCTTGGGAAATAGACTCCACTCCACCTGGCTAATAATAGGAACCACTACTGTGTGCCCGGCCCTGTGCTAAGCACTGCGGGTATACTTTCTCATTATCTGCTGATAGTAACCCTGCAAGGAAGGAGACTCCAGGAAGCCTTTACCCCACCCACAAATTCTCCCCTGCAGATGTCTAAAATGCCACCATTCCTAGTTCTCTTCTGCTATGAGCTGAATTATGACCCCCACCCACAAGACTCATATTGCAAACCCCTAACTCCCAGTGTGGCTGTATTTGGCGTTAGGAAGTAATTAAGGTGAAATGAAGTCATAAGGGTGGGGCCATGATCTGATAGGATTAGTGTCCCTGTAAGAGGAGACTCCAGAAAGCATCCTCTCTCTCTCTGCCAGATGAGGACACAGTGAGAAGGTGGCCATCTGCAAGCCAGGAAGAGGGCCCTCACAGGGCATGGAGCTAACACTTTGATCTTAGACTTCTCAGACTCCAGAACAGTGAGGAATACGCTTCTGCTGAGTAAGTCACACAGTCTGTGGCATTTCTATGATGGTGGCCTGAGCTAAGACACTCTCTGCCCCCTTCTAAGATATAGCACCCCTTGAGCTGATGGCCAGACCCCCTCTGTAATTCCTCAGAGGCCCGTGCAGTTTGCTGTTCTGCTCTCCTTCCCAGTGAGACAGACTTCAAGGTGAAGTCCCCCAGGACACCATGTTTCTGTGTAGAACTAGTCCAACCCCCCTTTTTCTCTGCTTTTTAAATTGTTTCTCTGCTTGGAAGACACAGGTTTGGCAATGACTGCTTGAACCCAACAGGTGTGTCCTGAGTCGAAAGAGAACATCTCAGGAAGAAAAATGGGTCTGAAGGCACCTCAGCTGTTAGTAAGTATCTGTTGTGAACTTCCAAGGATAATGAGAATAAAGGAAGAACAGTCTCCCCATTCCGACACTCCCCCGCCCCCCACAGGGCTCGAGCCCTGGCACCGAGCATGAAGGTCAAGGGCAGTGATGCCGACATCAGACCACCTGAACTCACATCCCAACTCTCAGCTTTAGGCTGTACCTTTGGGCACATCTCCCAACCTCTCCAGCCCTCAGTTTCCCCACCTGTACAATAGAGATAACAGTACCCTTCCTCATGGGGTTGCTGACAGCATTAAATGGGTTAATGCCCATCGAGCTCTCAGGGCAAGCTCTGGGCCACAGGAAGAGCCAACACATATTAGTCACAGTGTAACCACGGCATATACCCTGGAGGGAAGGGCTGGAGGGGAAGGGGCATCCAGGGTTACCCACCCCCAGTCCAGGCACAGCGCTTGCCTCCCTGCCCCTCCCTGGGGCTCCTGAAGGAACTCTCCTGCACAAGGGCACAGACCATGTGTGTGGGCTTCACACACATCCTACTCCTTCACCTTCACAGCAGTGCTCAGAGGAAGGTGTGGGGACCCATGTTACTAGGCGGAAAAATAAGGCTAAGAAAATTCAGCGTCTCGCCCTACATTACACACCTGGTGAGCAAACACCAGATTCCCCACTCTGTTTCTGACTTCCAGGAACATCTTAGCACACTTTGGGTGAAAGGGATGGATGCTGGAAGGTCCCCCAGAGTCACCTGACCCCGTGTTCCCATTTAGAACCTACCTCCATGCATGTCCTTCCTAGCACTTGCAATGAGGAAAAGCAGGCAGACCTGGGTTTGAATTCAGGCCCCACCACCTAAGATTTAGGTAAGTCACTTAGCCTTTCTGAGTCACCATTCCTCAACTGTAAAATGCGTAGATTAAACAAGCTGTTAAAAAATAAGTGAAAAGCCCAAGATAGAGTCATTTGTGCTAAAACCAAGACTTAATACTTGACCTTATTGCGGTTATAAATAACCCTCCCCAGGAATGTAATCCTAAACAGTCAGTGTGGAATTTTCTGGTCAGCACCAATGAGGTCATCCTTTCCATCTCCCAAAGGAAGATGAGGTCATCAGCCACATAGACCCCGTCCATCCCCCATGGGTAGGTTACCCAAGCTCCAAATCATTTTCTTTGTTTATGACGTCCTTGTATTGCCTTTAAAAACCTTTCCCTTTCTGTAGCCCTTTGGAGCTCCCTTCTATTTTCTAGATGGGATGCTGCCTGAATCAAGAATCATTCAATAAAGCCAATTAGATCTTTAAAATTTACTCAGTTGAATTTTGTTTTTCAACAGATTGGTGGCAGTGATAGAGGTGTCCAAAGCAAACTTCTGATGGCATTCGGGGACAATGAGAAACACAGGCATGGTACCCACAAAGCCTTTTTTGAGTTCACTGTATTTCTCACCATTTCTGAGGGCTGTAAGTAAGTTCCTCTTGGTTCTGAGCTCTGCTCCCTTTGCATTGAGCTCCTGATATAATTGGCTTTCCAGTCAGTTCACCATTTGTCTGGAATCACTCATTCCACGTTAGGGGCTGCTGCTAGTTCAGACCACAATTTCCCATTTGATTAGAAACCTCAGGCTTTGGTTCAATTCCCAGGGCACCTCTGGTGGCAGCTGTGGTGCCTCATTTGAGGTCCCCTGGTTCAATCCTTTCCCCCGTCCCAGGTTCCACCGGGAACTAGGGAATTGTGGCTGGTGCGCACGGGGCCTTTTTCTTGGCCAGGCCGCAGTGATTGGCCACTGCTGGGGGTTAGGGCGCACATGTTTGTTTGTTTTGTTTTGTGCAGATAAAGTCTAACTGAAAGAGATGAGATATTTAATTTCTAGAGTCAAGTACATAAGAGTTCTGGCACACTTCTTATTTCATGTCTAAGAACGATAATCCTGGAAGCTGTAAATATCTACAAAAATGGCCAAATCTTACTAAAAACAACCTGGAATTACAATGGCCATTAGAAGGAATGTTCCAATTAGATAAGATCACATGAGAAGCACATTATATATATATATATATATATATATATATATATATTAGTTTCAAGTGTACAGCAAAGTAACTCAGCTATACACACACACACACACACACACACACACACATACATTCTTTTTCATATTCTTTTCCATTCTGGTTTATCACAGGATATTGCATAGTTCCCTGTGCTATGCAGTAGAACTTTGTTGCTTATCCATTCTATGTATAATAGTTTGCATCTGCTAATCCCAAACTCCCACTCCATCCCTCCCCCACCCGCCTTGACAACCACAAGTCTGTTCCCTAGGACTGTGAGTTTGTTTCTGTTTTGTAGATAAGTTCATTTGTGTCATAAGAAGTGCATTGAAAAGTAAGAATTCCCAAATTAAACAAACAGAATGGAATGCGTATTTTATTGGTATACAGAAGCTTCCAAAAGTCTTCAAAATTCCAAAATAGCTTCATTAAAAAGTTTGTTATAAAAGGTTAATGAAAGTTTAGAGACTACAAGACCATAGACAAAAGTCCACCAAGTTGATGGCCTTACAGACACCACCATGTTTACCTTTAAGGGAAGGCCTTCATTTGGGCCCCTCCCAGAGCTGACAGTACTCTGAAGAATTTTCTAGTAAACTGCTACAATATTCCCTTAAGCAGCCAAGGGGAAACTAAAATTAAAAATTTTTTAAATCTTGCCAAATTCTGAAATTGATTGAAACTGTGTTCTCCACTTTAAACCTCACTCAAAGCAGGCAGATGGGATCCGGGGAGAGCTGACAGAATTCTAACCAGAGTCAACTTTCCCAGATCTCTGTCTGTAGTGACCAGTCAGGAAAGGACAATAAAATTTCATGTTGTCCCTTCCTTTCCAAATCCAGATCCATTGGTTATTGATCCTTTCTCTCCTGGGGATAGCTATTGCCTTCTTGCTTTTCTCATTTTGTGTCCTAAGAGCTTGGCTTGGATTTCCACCTTTCTGGGACATGCAAGCTGTGGCTTCTTTCTTTTGGCTATCTTTGAGGGTGACTCCAGATCTTGGGAAGTTAATAACTTTTACACCCTCTTTGAGGATGCCTCTTTGGTCCATGGACTTGTTTAATACTGTCTGAAATATTTACTCTTTGTCCCAACTGAAAACTGACAAGGTATATATTTAAAAGAATTTTTTTGTAGCTCTGTAAGTCAAAAGGTGGCCAGATTAGAAGCTGATATTCAGAGTCTGCTAGGAAAAATTTTTTAAGCCTTCTCCCCTAAGCTAAGATAAACCTATGTACCCAGAGGGAAAGAAGCAGCAGACTTGGGAGAAGATCTGAAGGAGTTACATTTTTGTAAGAAACATTGACATTTATAAAGGAAATCTCCATTTGTAAAGGTGTCTCCCTCCCTGTACCGGGAAAATCAGGATGACTCTAAGTCTCTAAAAACTCTTATCAAGGGAAAGGGCCATGACCCACATCTGCATCACAACCTTGCCCTTATTTACTGTGTGTTCCTGGTCACCTCCCATGACTGACTCCCCACCCCGACATCTTCTTTTGTCTTAGCTGAAGATGGTATTTAAGGTGAAAGCTTGGGCCAGGTGGGAGAGTTACCTCAGTTTTTCTGGATACGTCCTGGGTACACAGGAGGTATATCTGTTATTAAACTTTTGTGTGTTTTTCTCCTGTTCATCTGTCTTATATCAATTTAATTATTAGAGCAGCCAAAGAACGTAGAAGGGAGGAAGGGAAAATTTTTCCACCCATACATGTGGATTAAATTAGATACTGCGGGTAATAATCCTTATGTAGTAAATGCTCAGCAGAATCTAGTGTTCTTCTCCCCTGATGGACACAGAAGGTGGTGGTACCAAACAAAACTTGGATCCACTCGCCCACCAATGTACTGACACTGCATTGTGGTGAAGGAAAATGCAGCATTTATTGCAGGGCCCAGCAAGGAGTATGGGCGGCTCATGCTCGAAAGACCCTGAACTCCCTGGTGGTCTTCAGGAAAGAGTTTTTAAAGGCAACATTTGGGGTGAGGGCTGTATGACTTTCCTCTGATTGGCGGGGGAGTGAAGTAACAGGGTAATGTTTCAGGAATCTTGATCAGTAACCTCTGGTTCCAGCCTGTCTGGGGTCTGCGTGCTTGTGTTCAGCATGTAGTCACCATCTACCACCTGGTTGGAGGCTTTAGTTTCTGCAGAACAACTCAAAGACATGCATCATATTGTTAAGTATATCCCTTGAGGAAGAACTAGGACTCTGTTTTATTGCTGAACTATATTTTCTTGACTGCTTTTCCTTTGTTTCTGCTTTGCCTCACTCCCCTAATTAGTGACAGCTTGAATCTGCTCTTTGGAACTCAGGGAAGGCCTAGGAGACTGAAGCCTTTTTCTACAAACAAGAAATGGGGATCTCAGAGGGGCTTTTGCAGCCAGGAGGGCCCCACAGGATCCTGCTTGGTGTCAGGGGGAGAAGAACCCCAAAGTCATGGGGCCTCCAGCTGTCCCTGGCCAAAAACTTCACAGTTTCTGGGCTCTCTCCCAAGCTCCCAGGTGCTGACTGTGGGATTCCTCCAGGAATTTGCTGGTAAACATCTTAATCTGCTCTGAGAAGCACTGAGTCAAAGAGGGAAAATTAACATTTTGGAAGCAAGTGCATCTGCCATGGGTCTGATGGAAGATATTTGAAAGCCTATTTATCAGCCCAACTCTGTACTTTTCCAGGTCAAATTCTTCTCAATTTCCAGAGATCCTGAAAAATCATTCTTTCAGCCTTCCATTGAATAAGCATTTCTTGAGCACCTACTCTGCACCGAGCCCTGCACTGACCACTAAAGAGATGAGAGTGCCTGCTTTCTCTCATTTGTTCAAAGGACATTTAGTGAGTGCCTACTATGCACTGAAAAATTCATTTTTCTTTTACACTTGTGAGCTCTTGGCTGAGACCTCCTGTAATAAAGACAGATGAATAAAAGAATAAAAGAAAAATAAACAGAAGTTTATTAACATGTATACTTCATGTGTCCATGGGAGATATCCAGAGAAAAATAAGTAGTTTCCCAAGGTGACCTGAGCGAGCCGTTTAAATACCATCATCTTCAGCAAAAGACAAAGGAAGGTGTAGGGTGGAGACAGTCATGGAAGGTGACCAGGAAAAGCACAAGGGTAAGGTTTGTCATGCAGATTGAAGTCAAACCTTCTTCACTGATAGAAGTTTCTAGAGATTTAAAGCCATCCTTCTTTGTCTGGTACAGAGAGAGAGACATGCTTACAAATGGAGATTTCCTTTAAAATGCGAATGTCCCTTACAAAAGGGTGACCACTCTTCTGTTTTCAGAGCTTCTCCTGTATCTTCTGTTTCTCAGAATAACCCTTATGTCAAAGAGGGTTGTTTTGGGGTGGCATATTCTCCTACCCTTCAAGTGCAAGAGCCAGTGGACACAAAGCTGGAACTCCTCATCCCTGACCCTGAAGGATTCCACAGTTCCAAGTACAGACAGCAAGAAATACAACAAACACAGAAAAATTACTCTTACCACCTGTCCTTCGGAGCCTTCCTTCACACTGAGTGCTAGTAACATGAGAAAAGGAGCAACATTTTAAGCTATAAGCAGTCATGGAGGAATTCCAGGCTTCCCAGTAAGGGTAATGGAAAATTTGGGAGAGGGGAATGGACCTTCCACAAAATCTTTGAAAGTGGACCACATAGGTGATAGCTAAATGCTGATTCATCCAACCATTTGACAAATATTTACTGAGTGCCTACTATGCACTACGCATGGTATCTAACTAGTGCACAAGTCTTACTTCTCTTTTCCCTTCACTTCAGACAGAGCAGAGGCCATGACACTGGAAATATACAGGCACATCCCAGCATTATAAACATGGGTGCCCAAGAAGTATATTGGATACCCTTTTAAGAAAACAACTGCCTTCCTCTCAGGAGAACCATTGCCATTATTAATTCAAGAACATCTTAGAGAAATCACTCCCTGTCAGAGATGTCAGTGTAGGGTGGAAAATTTTCCCTATTTTCCTTCTAGTTTCTTTGGCTGGTCTAATAATTAAATTGATGTAAGACAGATTAACAGGAGAAAAACGAATTTAATTTTGTATGTACAGGAGCCCCATAAATATATGAGACTCAAAGAAATGACCAAAGCAAGAAGCTTTTATACCTTTTAGACAAAGAAACAATAAATTTGTGACGAACTGAAAAGACAGATGGGTTTGGGCTTTGGGTTTTGTTTATATAGCATTCTTGGCCCTAAATTCCCTGTATCTGGTGATAAGGTTGCCTCCTACCCTCCTGCTATAGGAAGGGTACCTTCACAAGGAAGATTTATCTCCTGCTTTTGGGACACAAAGGAAGGTCAGAGTGTCCTTTTGTACTGGCTGTTTCTCAAGTACCTAAAATTCAAAATAATCAATATGCCAAAATGGCATTTTTGGGGGTGGCATATTCTGCTCCCTTCCTCAGTTTAGGAAAAAAGTCACTCCCTCTCCTGTCAAAAGCCAGACTGTGCTGCATGGTCATCTCCGGCTTGTCTTTACAGCTCTTGGATAAATAAGCCCCAAACCAACTTGGCCTCCATTTTAAACTAATGAGGTATGCTAACTAAAGAATGTCACTAAAACCAAGCAAGACCCTGCAGGGCCCTCCTGGGTACAAAGGCCTCTCCATGCCCCCTCATCTCTTGTTTGTAGAAAAAGGCTTTATTTATAGTCTCCTAGGCTTTCCCTGAGTTCCAAAGAGAAGACTCAAGCAGTCACTAATTAGGAAAGTGAGGGAATACAGAAACAAAGGAAAAGTAGTCAAGAAACAATAGTTCAGGGGCTTCCCTGGTGGTCCAGTGGTTAAGACTCCATGCTCCTAATGCAGGGGACCTGGGTTCAATCCCTGGTCAGGGAACTAGATCCTGCATGCCGCAACTAAAAGATCCCTCATGTGGCAACGCAGATCCGCGTGTCGCAACTAAAACCTGGCGCAGCCGAATAAATAAATTGAATAAAATAAATAAATATTTTTAAAAAAGAAACAATAGTTCAGAAATAAAACAGAGACTCCTAGCTCCTCCTCAAGGGATAGCCTCAACAATCTGATGTGTATCTTTGAGCTGTTCTGCAGGAACTAAGGCATCCCCACCAACCCAGGTGGAGGACGGTGACTACATGCTGAACACAAGCACGCAGACCCCAGACTGGTTGGAACCAGAAGGCTGATGATCAAGATTCCTGAAACACCACCCTGTTACCTCACTCTCCCACCAATCAGAGGAAAGTTATGCACCCTGCAGCCCTCACTCCACATGGTGCCTTTAAAAGCTTTTCCCTGAAAGCCATGGGGGAGTTCAGGTCTTTGGAGCATTAGCTGCCCATTACCTGGCTTGGCCCTGCAATAAATGCTGTACTTTCCCTCACCACAACCCAGTGTCAGTACATTGACTTTGCTGCATAGCAGGCAAGTGAGTGGACCTAAGTTTGGTTCAGTAACAGTTAGGACCTCTGATCTACAGCCAGTTGGCCACAAGCACAGATGACAACCTGGACTTGCAGGTGGTGTATGAATTTGGGGTGGGGTGGGGTGGGCGGGTGTGATAGTGTTGTAGAACTGAGCCCTTATCCTTTGGGATCTGATGCTATCTCCAATGTCAGTACTGAGTTGAACTGTAGGACACCCAGCTGGTGTCGGAGACTTGCTCGGTGGTGTGAGGAGGAAAAACCCACACACTGGAATTGGTGCAGAATCCTAAAATAATATCTTTTTTTTTTTTTTTGACTCAGTTCTTGCCCAGCCCTACCACATAGCCAGGCTCAATGAATTTGCTAAAACAAAAATTGAAAAGACAGAACGAGGCAGCCCACAGTTGCATGTCAAGGCATAGAGTCGAAGCACAGTATTGTACAGATGCCAGAGACGGGAGCAGACGGGAAAGGCAGTCTTCCTGGGGCTCCTCCCATCTGTCCACAGGGGCTCCCTGCTTACCTAGGCTTTGTACTGGGATTCTTTGTTCTTTTTATCATAGAATTTTCAAAATAAACATAGAAGTAGGGAGAATCATATAATGAACCCCCCCCACCATGTATCCATCACCGGCTTCAATAATTACCCACATTTTGTTCATCTAATTTCACCCTCTTTTCTTTTCCCAGAATATTTTAAAGCAAATATTTCACCATATCATATCACTTCACCTATAAATACTTGTTTGTATTACCAACAGATAAGGCCTTTAACAGTATATAACCACAAAATTATTATCACGTGTAATAAAAATAAAAGTAATTCCTTCAAGGGCCATATTTCTCCAACTGTCTCAATTTTGTTCTAATCAGGATCCAAATATAGTCACTGCGTTTGGTTGATATGTCTCTTAAACCTCTTTGAATCTGTAACAGTCCCTTTCTCCCCTTTCTCCTCTGGAAAAATCAGGCTATTTGTCTAATAGAATTTCCTACCTCCTTGTAAAGTCCTTTAATGGGTTCCTCTAACCTTTGGATTTCCCGTGAGCCAGAAATTCAATCTGGATGCTTGATTATATTCAGGTTGAATGATTTTCGCAGAAAGCATTCATAGGTGGTACTGGGTGTTTCCTATTGCATCACACACCAGGAACGCATAATTTGAGTGGGGTTATGTCTCCCCATATAAAATCCCTCATTAACCTCTTACCTGTTGGTATTAGAACCCAATGGTGGTTCTTAACTAGGTCGTGAGAGGTCGCAAAATTCCAGCTGAACTTTAAAAGACAGGATTGCTCTGAGCTGAGTCTCAGGGCCTAACTTTGTATAAAAGGTTACACATTGGTGTCTCACCCTCTGAATACAGCCTGAAGATGTATTTCATTTAAAATTAAGTGTTTTTTGGGACTTCCCTTGGCAGCCCAGTAGTTAAGACTCCATGCTTCCACTGCGGGGGGCACAGGTTCAATCCCTGGTTGAGGAACTAAGTGTTTAAATAAATAATTAATTAATAAAATAAAATTAAGTGTTTTTTAAACAGTTGAGCCAATATTTTAATGTGGGGATATCGCACATTTTAAAAATGCATATTTCCAGACTCTTTTGAAAAATCAGGAATCCAGCAGTGCTGGGTCAGTCCTTCCATGGGGTGGCAGTCTACAGTATCTGACTAGTGGCCGACACCCAAGAAGCAGTGTTTGCTCCTGGGTCTCCATGTCCCTGCCGCACCCTCCTGTATCCCCAAAGCTGAGATTGAGACTCAGAGGCTTCTACTTGCTGTGCTGTTTTCCTTATGATAGAGAAATTGTTCTCTGTGCCAAGGCCTCCATCAAAAGTTGTAAACCAAAAGACATACCAAAAGGGAAGCCGGTTTCAAGAAAATTAGCAAAGAGAACATTTTCTTGTGAAAATGACTTTGTATTTTTTTAATGAGAGTAGTCAAATAAAGCATATCTGTGTTAAAAGAATATGACTTGAGATGCTACTGGGTTTCTGCCAGCCCAGTTTGTTCATTAATTTCTAGGCCATTGAGTTTGCACACCTGTTTACTCTCTCCCTCAATAATATCATTCCCATGACTTCAGCTACTGTCTTGTTATGAACTGAATTGTCCCCCTAAATTCATGTTGAATCCCTAACCCCCCAGTGCAGAATGTGACTATATTTGGAGACAGGACCATTAAAGAGGTGATTACGTTAAAATGAGGTAATATGTGTGGGCTCTAATCCAGTATGACTGGTGTCCTTATAGGAAGAGGAGATTAGGACACATAGAGAGATACCAAGTGATGTCGAAAGCTTGGCCTCTGTGCACCGGTGCCAAATCGAATCTCAGAGACAGAGTTTTGGGTGAAGTAATGACTTTGTATTTTTTTAATGAGAGTAGTCAAATAAAGCATATCTGTGTTAAAAGAATATGACTTGAGATGCTACTGGGTTTCTGCCAGCCCAGTTTGTTCATTAATTTCTAGGCCATTGAGTTTGCACACCTGTTTACTCTCTCCCTCAATAATATCATTCCCATGACTTCAGCTACTGTCTTGTTATGAACTGAATTGTCCCCCTAAATTCATGTTGAATCCCTAACCCCCCAGTGCAGAATGTGACTATATTTGGAGACAGGACCATTAAAGAGGTGATTACGTTAAAATGAGGTAATATGTGTGGGCTCTAATCCAGTATGACTGGTGTCCTTATAGGAAGAGGAGATTAGGACACATAGAGAGATACCAAGTGATGTCGAAAGCTTGGCCTCTGTGCACCGGTGCCAAATCGAATCTCAGAGACAGAGTTTTGGGTGAAGTAGAAAAGAATAGCTTTATTGCTTTGCCAGGCAAAGGGGGACACAGCGGGCTCATAGCCCTCAAAACTGTGTGTTGCAACCCAGGGGGATCTGGTGAGGTGTTTTATAGCAATGGTTCAAGGGTGGGGTTTCTGATAAGGATCAGGGTGTGTGCAGGGACTGCACTCCTTTAATCTGGTCTCAGGTGGTCTCCTGATGAGCTTCTCTGGTTCTCGAGGAATGAAGAATGCTTCCTCAAGTAGTTAAAATCTTCCATTTGTCGGGGGTTTGAATTTTGTAACGAGCTCAAAGATATTGTTATGTGTATCCCTCGAGGCAGAGCCAGGACCCTGCCCCAAGGCTGCACTATTGTTTCTTGGCAGGTCCTCCCCTGTCTCTGCATCCCCTCCCTTCCCTGATCAACAACTGTTTGAACCTGCCCTTTGGACCTCAGGGAAGGTCATGGAGGCTGGGGTCTATTCCCTACAAACAAGAAATAGGGGACACAGAAAGGCTTTTGTGCCCAGGAGCCCCACAGGGTCCTGCTTGGTTTCACAGGAGTGTATGTTCACAGAGAGATGATCATGTGAAGAAGCAGCAAGAGGGTGGCCGTCTGCAAGCCAAGAAGAGAGGCCTCAGAGGAAGCTAACCAAGTGGCACCTTGATCTTAGACTTCCAACCTTGAGAGCTATGAGCAAAAAAATTTCTGTTGTTTAAGTCACCCAGTCTGTGGTATTCTGTTATGGCAGCCCTAGCAAACTTATACACATCTCTATGATGAAGATCCCAAATCCATGTCCCCAGCTCACATGACTGCCCTAAGCCCCAGACCAGAATATCCAACAGCCTGCATTGTAGCTACAAGCAAAAATCTCACAGATGCGAGCCAAGGTGCAGAGGCAGGAATTGACTATGTTGCGAGGATACAGGGGTAGATAGATTAGAGAGTAAAGGGAAAGAAGTCTGGACAAGTAGGTTGCAGGGAGATTGTGAAGTGCCAAGAAGCAGTAGGTTTTCTGGAGGCCACCAAAGATTTCAAAGTGCCTTTTGTGTGATCAAACAACTGGGGTACTGCTGCTTGCCACTTAGAAAATCAGTACTCACAGATATTGGTAGAAAGGAAAGGTGCCTTTAATCAGAATGCTGGCAGTCTGGGGAGATGGTGGACCCAACGTCCCCCCAAAACCACCTCCGAAGATTCTGCTCGGGCACGAAAGTTTTAAAGGGAAGAAGGGAAGCGATCTCAGTTAATCACTGAGATACAGGGTCAGAGTCGTCACCATCCCCCATTGCGTGCAGGCTTTTGTGCAGGCTCGTTGGCTTCTTGTCCATGATCTTCCTCTAGCTGTTATCTTGTTCACACAGTTCGTTCGGAAGATTCCTGAAGGGGAAGCTAGGGAAGAGGTCTGGTCATCTCTTAATTACTGATTCTTCATTTCTACTTCTTTGATCTACAGAAAGCACGGAAAGGTGGGCAAGGTATTTTATGATTAAAAGATTTGAAGGGTGTGCTTGGGTCAGAGATGAGTAGATCATGGGGGCAACTAGTTTAAAATTTAGTTACAGTATAGCTTTGCTGAAGTGACAAGAAAAGGGGCTTTCTGCTGAGGGCAGTTTCCTGCAAAGAGCTGCTTATCTTTGGAGAAGATTAATCATGTAACTGTTACCTTTCCTTATTAGGAACTGTCTGATATGCTTTAAAAGAATGTTTTGTTGTGTTTTAATCCTCAGTCCTGCCAACCAAACATAGCAGCCTACAATAAACATTTCTTTATTTCAACTGACTAAAGTCATCCCACATGGAAACAAAAGGGCAGCACAGACCTGAATTAGCATTTTGCCAGACTGTGCAAACAAACACCATTTCATGTTCTAACTGCCCCAGGGGAAAAAGGCCTGGGTTTGGGCCCAAGACAGGGTGGGGATATAGCATACAAGCCCAGAGGAAGAATGAGTTCTACCTGGGTCAGGTTAGGCATTGGGCCACGGGTGGAGATGGGGAAGTTCATACTTGAACACCCCTCCCAAACGGGTAGCAATGAGAAAAGAAAATACAAGAAAGAGATACCCAAAGAAAACATAATGAGACTCAAAAGCAAGGGAAGCATCTTTGTGCACTAGAAAGAGGACAGAAAGGCAAAGCACTGAGTGAAATTCAGTGTAACAAGGAGGAGACCTAGAACTAGACTCACAGATTAAAGCCAGGGTTCGGGGTCGGGGGTGATGGGATAAGGGGGAAGATGAGGAGGGCTCAATTTAGAAAAGGGGTAGGGGAGGAAATGGCCCATTGCCTGTGGCTATAGCTTTATCAGAACTTTTGGGGTTAAGGAGTGTCAACTGAAAAAAATGCACAACCTGAAAGTTGAGAACTACGTTTTATTCGGCAGATTTTTCTGAAGACCTAAGCCCCAGAGACAGGCTCTCAGATACCTCTGAGGGACTGCTCCAAAGAGGTAAAAGGAGGAGCCCAGGTTGGTAGGAGTTTTTACAAGAAAGACCAGGTAGTTGGAACCTCAAAAGATTTCTGTTAATTAAAAAAAACCCACTTTGTTATAAAGCAGAAACTAACACACCATTGTAAAGCAATTATACTCCAATAAAGATGTTTAAAAAAAAAAAAACAACCCAGATATCTCAAGTTAATGAATTTAGTGCTTTTCTATGTATGGGAATATGCAAGAGTCTGGGGTCATTGAAATCATTCCTTTGATATGCACCTTAGCTATCTGGGGCCAGTATCCTGTTCTTTTCCATCCTGAGTCCCTTCAGGCTCACCATAGAGGGTGGCTACAGTGGCTGATGGTTTGAAGGCCACAACATCTTTGTTTGCCGATGTGGCAGGCGGCATCCTTGGTCCACAGGAGGTAGGATGGTAGGGAGGACCAAGGCTCAGGGGCTTGCCCCTCGCTGCCCCACTGCCACTATCTCAGTTGGCTTCAATGGTGAATTCTATTAAATACTTTAAAAAGAAATATAACAGTATTGCACAAATTCTTTCAGAAAATAGGGGAAGAAGAAACATTTCTTCACTTGCTTTATGAGGTTAGCATTACCTTGTTTTCAAAATAAGCAAAGACATTTCCAGAAAAGAAAAGTACAGATCAATATTCTTCATGAATGTAGATGCAAAAATCCATCCTCCAAACAATAGTGATTGATCAAATGAACAATATGTGTAAAAAAAAAAAAAAAAAATATATATATATATATATATATATATATACACTACATCATGACCAAGGAGGGTATATCCTAGGAAATCAAGTTTGATTTAATAGTCAAGAAAATCCGTCAAAGCAATCACTTTGAGAAACAGCTTGGCAGCTTCTCAAAAAGTTAAATATAGTACTGTCATGTAGCCCAACAATTCCACTCCTAGGTATCTATCCAAGGGAAATGAATATGCTCACACAAAAATGTGCACATACATGTTCATAGCAGCATTATTCATAAAAGTAAAAAACTGGAAACAACCCAAATGTCCATCTACTAGTGAATGGACAAAATATGTATATCCACACACTGGAACATTATTTACCAATTAAAGAACAAACTACTGACACATGCTACATTATGGATAAAACTAAAAAATAGTACGCTAAGTGAAAGAAGCCAGATGCAAGAGACCACATGTTGTATGATTCCACTTGTATATGAAAGGTCCAGAAAAGGCCAATGTATGTATAGAGAAAGTAGATTAGTAGTTGCCCAGGAATGAAGGGAGGTCAAGGATTAACTGAAATGGGCATGAGAGATCTTATGAGGGGAATGAAGATGTTCTAAAAAGTAATTTATGGTGATGGTTGCACCACTCAGTAAAGTTATTAAAAATCATTGAGTTGTGTGAAATTCACTTGAAAAGGGTGAATTGCATGTAAGTGCAAATTTATTTATAACTTAAACTTATTTTTAAAATCAATCAAAATAATTCACATTAATAGAATGGAGAAAAACCATGTGATCTTAATAGATACAGAAGAAGCATTTGACAAATTTCAACATTTATTCATGGTTTAAAATGGAAAAAACAAAAAACACCTCTCAGAAACCCAGTTCTTCAACCTAATAAAGGGCCACCAAGAAAAGACTACAGATTGCATTTGATTTCTGGTAAAAGACGGAATGCTTTCCCCCTAAAATTTGGAACAAGGCAAAAGTGTCCATTCTCTTCACTTCTACTCAGTTTTTTACTGGCAGTCCTAGCCAATGTGAAGAGACAAGCAAAAGAAATAAAAGGCATAAATCTTGAAAATGAAGAAGTAAAATTGTCTCTTTTCACAAATGACATTATTTTCTATGTAAATGATCCTAAGAACTCTACAAAATGTCTACTAGAATATGTAAATTTAGCAATGTCACAGAATAAAAAGCCAATGTACAAAAATAAATTGCATTTCTATATACTAGTGTTGAATAATTGGAAAATAAAACTTGAAAACATTATTATAATAGCATCAAAAAACACTTAGGAACAAATGTAACAAAATATGTGCAAGACATGTACATGGAAAGGTGAAAACTTTGCTAAAAAAGAAAGAAAGAAAGAAAAAAGATAGAACTATACCATGGTCATGGATTGGAAGACAATACTGTTAATGTGTCCGTTACCCTAAAATTATTCTATAGATTTGACTCAGTGTCAAGAATATTCCAACAGGGTTTTTTGGAGAAACTGACAAGCTTGGTCTAAAATCTACAAAGAAATGTCAAGGATATAGGATAATCAAAACATTCCTGAGAAAGATTAAAGTTGGAGGAATTGCACTCCCTGATATCAAGACACACTGTAAAGCCACAGGTAATCATGATAGTGTAGCCCTGACATTAAGTGTAAACAAATAGGCCAGTGAAACGTAAAATAAATGCAGTGGGTTCAATAGTGCCCTTTCCTCCAAAAATTTGTGTCCACCTGAAGCCTCAGAATGTGACCTTATTTGGAGATAGGGTCTTTGATGATGTAATTAACTGAAGGGTCTGGAGATGAGATCATCCTGGAATTAGGGTGGGCCCTAAACTCAATGACTGGTGTCCTTACAAGATGAAGAGAGGACACACAGACACAGGGGAGAAGGCCATTTAAGATGGAGACAGAAATTGGAGTGATGCTGCCATAAGCCAGGAGCCACCAGAATCCAGAAGACACAAGGAGAAATACTCCCCTAGAGCCTTTGTAAGGAGGTTGGCTCTGCAGCACTTGATGTCAGGCTTCTGGTGCCCAGAACTGTGAGAGAATAAGCTTCTGTTGTTTGAAGCCACCAAGTTTATAACCATTTATTGCAGCAGCCCCAGGAAACTAATTCAATAGTGAACCAGAATAGAACCACATATATACAGTCAATTGATTTTCAACAATATAATTCAATGGGGAAAGAATAATCTTTTCAAGCGATGGTACTGAAACAACTAGATATTCAGATTTTTTTTTAAAAACCCTCAACCTCTACCTCACAGCATACATAAAATTTATTTGAAATGGATCATACACCTAAAACCTAAAACCATAAAATTTCCAGAAGAAAATAGAAGATAAAATATTTATGACCTTGTAGTAGGCAAAGATTTAAGGCACAAAAAGCACTAGCCATTAAAAAAATATATATATATATATTGATGAACTGGACATCTTAAAAATTTAAAAAACTTATTCAAAAGACATCATTAAGAAAGTAAGAAAACAAGCCACAGACCACAAGAAAATATTCACAATACATATATCTGACAAAGGATTTCTATCCAAAATATGCCAAGAACTCTTAAAATTCAAAAGTAAAATAAAAGGAAGATGGCTCCTCAGGACACGAGTCTACCATCTTCTGAAGCCAGCTAGGAGCCTTGTGGACTGCGGGCCCCAGATTGGGGAATTTTTGGGTAAGGCCCGGGCAGCTGCTGGGACCACTTGTCCTCAGACTCTTCCCTTCAACATTCCCTGAAGCAGCACTGGCTGCCACTTGGCAAATGGAGCACGGAATTGACATCTGGGAGCTGAAGGGCTCAATACAGTAGGACTGATGTCAAATTGAGGAAAAGAACCAAAAAACCTGTCTGCTCTTATCCAAAAGTGGGACATTCCCAGGGAGAAGAGAAAGTTTCCACTTGGTTCCTAAAATCACCAAAAGCCCCATCCCAGAATTCAGCCCAGTTGGTTGATGCCAAGGCAGAAGGGCATCCTTTTAATGGTTAGAGATGATCCATTGCTATTTACGGTTTCACGGTGGGCTTTGAATGGCTCTATAGCTATTCTGTGAAGACATGAGGAAGAATGATGAAATCCTCTATGTGAAAGCATTTGTGCTCTTATATCAGGGTGGGAAAAAGTCAGACAACTGTCACCTATGGTAAAAGAAACCCAAGGGAAAATCTGTCATACAGGAAGAAAGGAAAGGGAACAAGGTTTAGGATATGATGCTCCAACCTCTGGCCAAGCTGGCTGTCCCAGCTCTTCTGCCAATATACCCACCCCTCCCACTACCTCTTGTTCCCATCCAGCCCCAATTCCCGACACTGGGGCTCAGGAAGCTGTGGCACTGGCTCCCCCTCATTGTAAAATCCTGTGTTAGTTCTTGGGACACAGGTACCTGGTCTGGTATCGCCATCTAAGACCCACCAGGGAACCCAATTTGGGCCAGGAGCCACTCCCAGGGCAGGGCAATCTCCCCTCTGTCATTGTCCTGTAGGGGGCCTAAATGCAGTGCGAGCTTGGACTCCATAACAGCTACACTAAACAACAGATTTTCAATGTAGACGAAATGCCTTATATTGGAAGAGGATGCCATCTAGGACTTTCATAGCTAAAGGGGAGAAGTCAATGCCTGGCTTCAGAGATTCTAAGGACAGGCAGACCGTCTCATTAGGCTAATGCAGCTGGTGACTTTAGCTGAAGCCAATGCTCATTTACCATTCCCAAAGTCCTAGGACCCTTAAAAATTATGCTAAATCTACCCTGCCTGTGCTCTGTAAGTGGAACGACAAGGCCTGGATGACATGACATCCGTTTACAGCATGGTTTACTGACTATCTTAAGCTCATTGTTGAGACCTACTGTTCAGAATAAAAGATTCCTTTCAAAATATTACTGCTCATGGACAATGCACCCGGTCACCCATCATCTGATGGGGACATACAGTGACATTAATGTTGTTTTTATGCCTGTTAACACAATGCCTGCAGACTATGGATCAAGGAGTCCTTTCAACTTTCAAGTCTTGCTATTTAAGAAATACATTTCATAAGGCTATAGCTGCCATAGACAGAGATTCCTCTGATGGAACTGGGCAAGGTCCACTGAAAATCTTCCAGAAAGGATTCACCATTCTAGATGCCATTAAGAACATCCATGATTCATGGGAAGAGGTCCAAATATCAACATGAACAGGAGTGCGGAAGCAGCTGAGTCCAGCCCTCATGGGTGACTTGGAGGGGTTCAAGGCTTCAGTGGAGGAAGTCACTGCAGATGTGGTGGAGACAGCAGGAGGACTAGATTTAGAAGTGCAGCCTAAGGATGGGACTAAATTGCTACAATCTCATGATAAAACTTGAATGGATGAGGATTTGCTTCTTACGGATGAGCAAAGAAAGTGGTTTCTTGAGATGGAATCTGTGAAGATTGTTGAAACAACAGCAAAGGATTTAGGATATGACATCAACATAGTTGATAAAGCAGTGACAGGGTTTGAGAGGAATGCCTCCAATTTTGAATCAAGTCCTACTTTGGGCAAAATGCTATCAAACAGCGTCGCAAGCTACAGAGAAATCATTCGTGAAAGGAAGAGTCAATGGATGCAGCAAACTTCAGTGCTGTCTTATTTTCAGAAATTGTCATGGCCACCTCAGCCTTCAGCGCCCATCACCCTGATCGGTCAGTAGCCTTCAACACAGAGGCAAGACCCTCTACAACAAAAAGATTGTGATTTGTTGAAGGCTCAGATGAGGGTTAGCATTTTTTAGCAAGGAAGTATTTTTTTAGTTAGGGTATGTACATTGTTTTATTTTATTATCATTATCTTCTTTTTTGGCTGAGCCGCACGGCTCGTGGGATCTTAGCTCCCCAACCAGGGATGGAACCCAGGACCCTGGCAGTGAGAGGGCAGAGTCCTAACCACTGGACCGCCAGGGAATTCCCTGTACATTGTTTTAGACTTAATGCTGTTGCACACATGACAGACTGAGGTATAGCGTAAACGTAACTCTTATACGCACCAGGAAACAAAAAAAATTCACGTGACTCTCTCTATTGCAGTATTCGCTCTATTGTGGTGGCCTGGAACCAAACCCGCAGTACCCTGAAGTATGCCTGTACTAAGTTTTGGTGTAATCCGTTGCTCATAACGTAGTTAGCGATAGGCAAAAGCACTAAACCTGAGACCCAGGGCTGAGTTTCAGTTCCCGCTCTTCCCTTGGTTTCTGTGTCACTCTACACTTTGAGCCTGGTTATTGTCCTAGTCAATTCAGAATCAATAACAAGGATACCATAGATTGGGCAGCTTACCCACCATTTACTTCTCACATTTCCGGAGGCTGGAAACCCAAGACCAAGGTGCCAGCAGATCCAGTGTCTGGGTGAGAGCTGCCTTGTCCCTGTGTCCTCACGTGCCAGAGAGAGAGCTCTGATCTTTCTCCTGTGAGGACACTCATCCCATCATGGGGCCCTCAATCTCATAATTTTATATAAACTTAATTATCTCCCAAAGACCCCACCACCTAATACCATCCACTGGGGGTAAGGACTTCAACATATGAATTTGGGGGGTGGGGTGGAAGGAGGAACATAACCGTTGTCTTTTTTAAAAAAATAGCATGAAAATACTACTTGCCTCACAAGTTTGTTTAAAGGGTCAAGTGTGTACGGAGCACTCAGTGCAGGGCAAGGCCCAGGGAAGAGACTTAATAAATAAATGCCAGCGTCTTCTCTGGCCACACTTTTCCCACCCCATTGTCCCGCCTGGCAATGGACTGTCCCCAGCGTCAGATGGACTTGGAGTGGCTGCCCGCGGGGTTGCTGCAGGAATCATATGGGAGTGTGTCTGGAGAGGCTTTGTAAACCAAAGCACCACGTGAGGACTGTCATGAGCGGGTCAGGGCCTGTCTCAGGACAATGTGCGCTGTGGGTTCCTCTAGGGAGGCTCAGCTTGGGGCGCCCCAGGAGTCAGTGCGCTCACGTGGATGGATAGAGAGCGGTGGAAAGACTTGGCCCCGCTGCTGACGTCAGGCCCACACGTTACCTATTGCCAAACAGCTGGGGCTTTATAAGGCTCAAACTTCAAAGTAGAGACAGGCATGTGACTCCACAGTTAGGAGACACTGAGGTCACTGCATGGGCCAAAGATGCAGAGAGGAAGCAAAAATGCCAGAAATAAAAGACCCTTCCTAACCCCTTCCGAAGAAAGCAGCGGAGTTTCGCTGCGCTGTGAGGTCTGCTCCCTGCCCTGAGCCGTCCAGGGGCTCTGCCCTTGGGCCCTCCTGAAATGGGAGCCGGGCTGGGCAGGCTCAGGTCCAGTAAGCAAGCTATCCTCTGAAATCACGCCCCGGGAGCAGGGGAGGAAATACGCAAACTGGGAGGGGAAGAGGAAAGAAAACAACCGTGACTTGGTCAAATTATGCCACAAGTCCCTATTTGCAAAGTTTGGCTCTCTGAAAATTTTGTCTCAAAATCTGATTTTCCTTTTTCCCCACCTCTATCCCTTTATTCCCAAATACCTGGACAAAGCCATGAATGAATACACTTTAAGCAGGCTATACAGCAACGAAACTGAACGAAGAACAACTATATAAATCAATATGGATCAACGTTAGGCGTATAACATTGAACCAAAAAAGTATGTCGCAAAACTAGGATGTACAACCATTCTAACAAACTTCAAAATAAATAGGACTGAACGATTACCATTTACAGATTCATATTCACAACAATACTATTTTTAGAAAGGTAAAATAGTCATATAAGTTCAACTTTGAATATTTGTTACCTCTGGGAGGGAGGGGGTAGATAGCGGAAAAGTATACAGGTGATGTACTTTCATGGCTAACACTGTTATTCCTGGGTGGGTAGCAGGGTCACAAACTCACTTCATTATCATGTTCCATAACCTACATGTCTCACATACTCTCTTAAAATCTGTATTCCTTTTATGCAATTTTCCTAGAATATTTTCCATAGAAGTGAATATAAACGTATTAAAGAATTTTGAAAAAGTAAAAAAAAAAAATTTAACGGAGAGATGGCAAAAGATATGGAGATGTCAAAAAAGAAAATATATAAACGGCCAATAAGTCCTGAGAAGATGTTCAGCATAATTAGTCATCAGGGAAGTGCAAATTGAAACTGCAATGAGATACCACTGCACACCTAATAGAATGGCTAAAATTTAAAAGACTGATGATATCAAGTGTTAGTGAGGATAAGAAGCAACTGGAACTCTCATTCATTACTGGTGGAGTGTAAAATAGTATAAACATTTGGAAAACAATTTGACAGTTCTTATAAATGTATACTTACCATATAATCCTGCAGTTATACTTTTAGGTGTTCACCCAAGAAAGATGAAAACATATGCACACAGACAGCAAAAAAATACTTATACACAAATGTTCCTACCAGCTTCATTCATAACATATTCACTAAAAAACTGGAAACAGCACAGATGTCCAGCAACAGATAAATGGATAAACAAAGTGTAGTACGGCCATATAATAGAATATTACTCAGAAATAAAAAGGAAGGAACTAATGATGCATAGCACAGCACAGACGAATCTCAAAAACATTATCTTAAGGGAAAGCAGCAAGTCCAGAAAAGGTGTATATTGAATGGTTGCCTTCTTAAGAAGTTCTAAAAACAGGCACAGTTAATCGGTAGTGATGGAAATCAGATCAGTGGGAGCCTGGAATGGCTGATGGGGTGGAATGACTGGAAGGGGATACAAAGAAAACTTAGGGGGTGCTACAATTATCCCGACTGACGTGGTGTACGGTGTATGCAATTATCAAACTCATCAAACTGTATATTTGTGGTATGTAAATTATAACCCAATAAGGCTGATTAAAAATTGATTTCATCCATGAGTTTTTTGTTTCCTTAAGGACCCAAACTAGTAGGCACTTTACATAATGAAAGTCTTGGATGTCATTTACAGGCAGACCTTGGGGATACTGTGAGTTTGGTTCCAGACCACCACAATAAAGTGAATGTCACAATAAAAGTGAGTCACATGAATTTTTTTGGTTTCCCAGGGCATATGAAAGTTATGCTTACACTATAGTGAAGTCTATTAAGCGTGCAATAGCGTTATGTGTGAAAAATGTGCGTACCTTAATTTAAAAATACTTTATTGCTAAAAAATGCTAACCATTATCTGAGCCTTCAGAGAGCCATAATCTTTTGGCAATGGTAAGATCACTGACCACAGATCACCATAACAAACATAATAATTGTGAAAAAGTTTGAAATATTTCAAGAATGAGAACAAATGCTGTTGGAAAAATGGCACCGATAGCTTTGCTCGATGCGGGGTTGCCATAAACCTTCAATGTGTAAAAAATGCAGTGTCTGTGAAGCACGGCAAAGGACAGGAAAAAGAGGTAACGCCTGTATATGAATTGCTGAAGGTAACACGGAGCAGCAGCAAAGCAGAAAAAACCAAAACAAACCCACAGGCCGCATCATGACCTTGATGGATTTTGCAAGTCCTGTAAGTCCCGCTAAGGTATTTGAACTTCACCGGATGTTAGAGGCAG
Source organism: Physeter macrocephalus (assembly GCF_002837175.3). Lineage (NCBI taxonomy): Eukaryota > Metazoa > Chordata > Mammalia > Artiodactyla > Physeteridae > Physeter > Physeter macrocephalus. The sequence continues at coordinate 174,025,601 of NC_041224.1, forward strand.
TAGTATGAGAGCTAAGTTTTATGGGTTCTTTTTGAAACATTACATTTATATTGTTGACAGACGTTTTCAGGGAAATATATTTATTTAAAAATATAAGCTATGGGCTTCCCTGGTGGCGCAGTGGTTGAGAGTCCGCCTGATGATGCAGGGGACACGGGTTCGTGCCCCGGTCCGGGAAGATACCACACGTCGCGGAGCGGCTGGGCCCGTGAGCCGTGGCCGCCGAGCCTGCGCGTCCGGAGCCTGTGCTCCGCGACGGGAGAGGCCACGACGGTGAGAGGCCCGCGTACCGCAAAGAAAAAAAAAAATATATATATATATATATACATATAAACCATGGACACTGAAGCTGACACATTCTAACCAAGAGATATGAAATTTATACCCAGCTGGATTAGCAGCCCATCCATACAAATTCTGCTCCTCAGTGTGTATTGACACAAGTGTTTTACGTGTAGTGTCCAATTTTATTTACACAATAGCACTGAAATGTAAGTGTGTTATATCAGCATTTACCGCCTAACAAAACTACCCCAAAACTAGTGGCTTAAAAGAAAATAACCACTTACTTAGCTCACTGTTCTGCAGGTAGATAATTTGGGCTGGGCTCATCTGGGAGATTCTTCTAGCCTCAACTGGGTTTGAGGCAGGAAAGACAGGGCCAGGTCCAAGGACAGCTTCCTCATGCATAGGCAGAAGGCAAAGCCACCTCCTCGTTTTGCACTTCATGAGGCCATGATGCATGGAGGAATAGCATCAGAAACCGAAACTTTGTAGCACTGAGCAAGAAACTCTGACCTTGAAAACTCTGGAACATGAACAAATAAAAATGCATAGGTTGCTGATACACTTAAGTCCCCTAAATGTGAACCTTCAAGTTGCGAACTTTCAAAGATGTGAACGTGCATCTGGTTCCAGCAAGGAACCAGAACCTGTGCCATCCACGTCGGGTGTGAGTGGCACTGCAGCTCGCCCTCCGTCTCCTGTTGCTGACGATCCTTCAGCTCTACCGTCTCTCACCTCCTCTCCCTCCTCCAGCCAGTAACTCTTCTTGCCTCTTCACTCGATGCCAGCCCCTGTGTGCCAGCTGTTGTACCATACTACTGTAAGGTTAAAAATGTTTTCTTTAACTTTTGTGTTTGTTTTTTATGTATTATTTGTGTGAAAAGTATTATAAACCTATTACAGTACCGTACTATATAGCCATCTGTGTTAGTTGGGTACCTAGGCTAACTATGCTGGACTTACAAACAAACTGGTACAAATGCACTCTCAGAATGGAACTTGTTTGTATGTAGGCGACTTACTGTTATTGGCTGAAAGACAAAGCAGCTCACCTCAGCCTCCTTATGCTTGTGGTCAAGGAGACTTCCCAGCCTGACACCCATGCAGGGGAGGTCTCAAGCTGTCTTCTAGTAACCTTGGCCACATTGTCATATCATTATAATATCATCAGCATTGAGGTTCTGACACACACCCACCCCCGTGGGTTTCGCTTAGGCGCTCACAGGAAAGGTTCAAAATGCTGCCCGCCCCCATTGCACACTCCTCACTAGCAAGGATGCCCACACTCTTCTCCAAGCGTGTAACTTTTGCTCCTTCCCTCAATAAACTGCTTCTTTGTGTGCTCTCCCACATATACTGGGCTTCTAATAAATGCTGTGCCTGCTTTACAATCTCAGTCTCTTTGTGGAATTCTTTCTTCAAAGAAGTCAAGGACCAAGTTCCTCTAGCTGCAGAAATCAGGTTCACTTATGCCTCTGTACTCAGTGGCTGGGTAGACTGAAGGCTGGCTGATCTAGAATGGCCTCCACCTGAGGGGCTTATTTCTGCCCCATATGCTTCTCATCCTCCAGTAGGATATCTTATATTTTCTCCCCCGGCAGCTGAGCTGAGTTCCATGAAGGAGCAGAAGTGTGCAAGCCCTCTTGAACCTAGACTTGGAACTGGCACCCACCATTCTCTTGGCCAAAGCAAATTAAAAGGCCCAACCAGATTCAGGGGGATGGGAAATAGATACCACTTCTTGATCCGAGGACATGCAAAGCACACTGCAAAGGGTGAGATTTGGGGAGAGGAGGATTGTGATCGCTTGTTAATCTACCACAGTTATTATCTCCTTTTTATATGACAAAATCAATTTTCAGAACAGTGAAGTAACTCTTCTGTGCTCACATAGCCAGTAAATGACAGAGCTGCCAGGCTCCAGTTCCAAACTTTTCCACAACAAAATGTGGGCCGTCATTTCAAGGAACTTAACAGTATTTCATGCTGTCAAAACCATTATTCCCTCCTTCTGTAATGTTATGGAATCAACAGATTGGAAGAGAAAACAGCAGGAAGTTTATGTGCAGTAAATATTTCTGAAATGATTTCAAATGTGACAGATTATTTCCTGGGACCTAAACAGAAAAGAATTTCACTTCCTTTGGCAACATCAGGGGCTAAGAATTTTCCCCCAAAATATTCCATTTAGCCCCACATTTCCTCATCCTTTAGAAAAAGAGGAACATAAAAATCCAAGCAGTCTATTTACCGAGAGCTGTTTGGGATACAGGAGCACGTGTCCATGGATGCGGCTACAATGTTTGAGTGGCCACAGCGTCAGGAGAGAAGGAGGGGGAAGAAAGCCTTCTCTCTGTAACTATGCTACCCATTCCTGAGTAGCAATCTAAAGATTCAGGCAAGAGAACACATGGAAAATTTCCCCGTGTTTAGGAACATTATCCGATCGTTGCCAAAACAAGACAATTTGGGATTGAGCTCAACAAATAGACATTTGGAGTTGAATACCAGCAGGGGAGCCCACTGTTTCTGAGATCCTAACAATGGGATAGGGAAAGGCAGAGCAATTAGAGATTGAATTGTTGAATTCTGTTGAATTCCACTGAACGCCCTGTGTCCACCCAGGCCAGTGCAGGAAGTGGGGCGGGGCCAGAAGTCTGGAAATGTACAACATATATATCGACAAAGGGAGGAAGTGCCTGTAGAGAAGGGGAATCGTTAGAGCCAGGAGCTTTTGTCTATAACGTTGTTTACATGTGAGAATTAGTTATTTACTGTTGCACCCCCACATCGGAAGGAGCCAGTCCTTCTTACCAAAATCAATGGAATGGCATAGTCACCCCCAAACTTGCCCAATCATGGGACTTTCCTGAGAGTTTGTGCAGGATACACCGTCCTGGACCGCTGCCTGGAGCTTCTGATTCTGTAGTAGGTCAGGGTGAGTTTGTGCAGGATGCACGGTCCTGGACCGCTGCCTGGAGCTTCTGATTCTGTAGTAGGTCAGGGTGGGTCCAAGAGTCTGTGTTTTTACAAAGAGCTCCAGATGCTTTTGATGTTGAGGCAAGTGAGGACTAAACTAGGGTGCATTGTGCAGTTTCCCAGCCCTTCTGGAGAGGAGCATTTTTCCTGGCAGAAAGCAATATGCTCAGGGGCTCTGGGTTCCTGGCTTGGGATAATTAGGATCTTAGCACTTCTCAAAGAGGTGGGATTAGCCAAATCTCAAGTTACAATAGGGCACAGTCTCTGTCCTCTAGGACGGGAGCAGGATGCTAGAGGACCCCTGCTCCAGCCAAAGTCTGCCCCGTGGTTGCTGCACTGTCACAGTCTGAAGGCTTCCAGGGGAGGAGCTGGGGCAGCAGGATAAGGCAGGAGGCCTTGGGACTTATAGGGTCTTTGTTAATTGTCACCTTATAAGGAAGAAGTTCTGCATTCAACACAGCTGTCCTGGGGCATCTGGCTGAATAACAGCACTGTCTGACATGCGTTCACTTGGGAGTTTTTGAGGCTATGGAAAGAGTTTGGCATTTGGATTCCCATGTAGGCACCAGCATGTACTAACTATGAGATGCTGGCCTCAGTTTTCCCATCTGCTAAGGGAGGATGATGATGGGTCACCCTCATCAGGTTGTCTTGAGGATGAAACACACAGTGGAGGCCCTGCCTGGTACTTTTGTCAGGTCTAAACCTTTGGACAGGTGCTGGTTTCTCTCTCCCAATCATGAAATTTAAGAATGTCTCAGGTGCCTCTGTGTAAATGTTGTTTGGCATTTTTGTTTTGTTTTGTTTTTCAAGTCAATGAACTATTCTGAGAGCACACACACCCACAGTCCCGTACCTGCAATGCCCAAGTCCAAAAGCCCTGAATTCCAAAAGACGCCCCATATTTTGTGGGACAATCTGACCTGCTTGAGCTCCTTTCCCAAATCCTGACATGAGTCTCTTCATGGTTTATTTATCATCATCATATGGCTGGCTCCAGAAATACAAGCGTTTCATTTTAGGGGGTTTCTCAAGCTCCCCTAAAGGTGTTACACAATGTATGTTTTACGTGCAGTGTTTTCTTTCTAAAAATGTGGAAAGTCCTGAGTTCTGGAACCGTCTGATCCCTGGGTAAGCTGTACTGATTTACAGCACTTATGCCACCAAATGTGTGGGTTTTCTTTCCCACACCAACCAATTCTCCACCTCTCCAGATACCAACTGGGTGTCCTACGATTCGGTTCCATTCTGACACCAGTGACTCAGAATCAGCCTCAGACCCACAGTTTAAGAGCCACGGTCCCACAGGACTACCCTCACTTCAGATGCCAGTCACAAGTTATCTACACTTCTGTCCATCTTGGCTACAAAATTGAGGGGTTCCCATAACTTCCCCTCCCTTTGAGGTTTGACAGTTTGTTAAAACAGCTCACAAAAACTTCAGAAAATACTTTACTTACTATTACTTGTTTATTATAAAGGGTATTATAAAGGGTACAAATGAACACCCACATGAAGATGTATGTAGGGCAAGGTCTAAAAGGACCCTGGGCACAGGAGTTTCTGTCCCCATGGAGTTTGGGGTACACCACACTCCCAGCATGTGGATGTGCTCCCCAACTCGGAAGCTCCCCCCCCCAATCCATCATTTAAAGGATTTATGGGGATTCCATTTTGTTGGCATGATTGATGAAATCATTGGCCATGCGTGACTGAATTCAATTCCCAGGCCCTCTCCTACCAGGAGGTCCAAGGGTGAGGCTGAAAGGTCCAACCCTCTAATCACATGGTTAGTACCTCTGGCAACCAGCCCCATGCTGCAGCTACAGAGTGTCCACCGAGGGTCACCTCGTTAGCATAAAGTCTGGCAAGGTTATGGATAACAAAAGACACTCCTATCGCTCAGGAAATTACAAAGGTTTTAGAAGCTTAGTGTCAGGAACCAGAGATAAAGACCAACTGTTTGTTTCCTATTCTGTCACACAGAAGTTTCAGAGAAGGGACTGTTGAGTCTGTCCTCTCCCAACTAAAAGTCCTAGAGGTCACAGAATTGTTAGCCTTAAAGAAGGTGTCTGAGATCACTTGCACTCCTGTCAGAAATCTCTTCTACTACATTCCCTATAGATATCTTCTAATTTCTGCTTGGAATCTTCCGGAACCAGAGACCTCACTATTTAAGTCCTGGAAACTCATTCCAGTGTGAATTACTTCTCTTCAAAGGACTTCTGGAATCTCCACCAAATCGGCCTCCTTTGTCGCCACTCAGTGGTCCCTGTTCTGTCATCTGGAGCCCAAAGAAACCAGCAACCTCTCTTCAGTCAAGGCCAACTCTCAGGACTGGCTACATAATTTATAGTATCTACTGCAAAATGCACAGGTGGGAACTTCTGCCCCCTCCCCCCTCCCCCCGAAAAAGAAAACAGCAGAAAAGTGCCTTTGTAACATCCTGAAATGCAAAGGTTTTCCTTTCTTTCACAGTCTCGGTTTGTTATGGTGGTTTTTACTTGCTATTTAATGTTTTTCTAAGTAAAGAAAAATTAAAATGTTAAATTATTGACATGAGTTTTGTTCAGTTTTACAGTGTGTTTTTGTGAGAGGAGGTGAGCTCGAGTCTTTCTACTCTGCCATCTTGTCTCCTCCACCTACACTGTGCATTTCCAGTCTTAAATGCAAATATAAGAACATTGAACTCATATGTGGAATCATTGAAAAGCAACAATTCATATTTTATAGCTTGTAGGTACATCATGTACTTTTCTCTTTACCAGAACAGGTGAAATAGTACACCAAATTAACTCAACTGTTTTCACTTCATTTCTTTTTTTTTTCCCCTCTGGTAATTCACATTATTTATTTTTTTATTAATAGATTAATTATTTAGAACAGTTTTTAGGTTTACAAAATATTGAGCAGAAAGTACAGAGAGTTCCCGTAAAACTCCTCTCCCTTCCCCAGTTTTTCCTCTTATTAACATCGTACATTATGTGGTATATTTATTACTGAGTCCAAGCTCATACTGCTTGCCAATTAATAAGCAACAGGCCAATAAATCGAGAGACGAGTCGTTGGGCAAGGAATAGCGAGTGTATTCAGAAAGGCAGCAGGCCAAAAAGAGGTGGACTCGTGTTCCAGAGAACCACCTTGCCTGAGTTAGAGTTCAGGCTTCTTTTATACTAAAAGGGGAGGGAGTAAAGTCAAACATTTCCTGGCTCTGGTCAGCCTCTGGAAGGGATGTGTTCATTTCTTCCTTCCTGCAGTCATTCACAGGTGGGCCTGGTTGGAATGTTTCCCATGAGCTAAACAAAGGTATTTTTTTTTTTGACATCTTTACTGGAATATAATTGCTTTACGATGGTGTGTTAAGCAAAGGTATTTTAGCTTAATGCTCATTACCTGGCAGACAGGGTGCTCAGAGAGGGCCATTATGTATAATTTAAGTTTACAGGCAACATCGCTTTGGTGATTAACTTGTAATATAGTACAAAGATTCTTCCCTATCTCATACCTGTTAGAACTGATTAGCCAATATTGATACATTGCTATTAACTAAAGTTCATAGTTTACATTAGGGGTCAATTCACTTTATTTCTCCATATGCACACATGCTACCTACACTCTTTACTTTGAGCTCACTGATGAGTAAGGAAGGACTGAAAGGAAAAGGAACTATGAGGGACCCTATCTTTCCCTTTTCTTCTCTGTCGTTGTTTTCACCTTAACTGATTGGCTAATACAGGGGAATAACATGAATACGAGAGGATACGATAGGGTTCCTTGGTTCCTCTTTCTTAAAACACCATCACCCTACGTTCTGCTTCTGAAGCAAGTTCTGATTAGAAAGGAACGTGTGACCTCCTGGGGGTGTCAGAGCACCCTCTTGTCCAGTTGTAGCTGTAACACACTCACCTTGTACTCACTTTGAGCCTCTCTGAACTCGTGCTTATCATGGTTCATGAGTGAAAGAACACTCTGTGTGAATAGGGTGCAAGGAACAGGGAGCTGGTACCTGAAAACTGGGTTTGCCTCTTGGTGGGTGTTGAGCCATAAGACACAATCAAGCCAAAGCATGGGAGAAAGAAGGATTTATTACTTGCAGCAAGTAAAGAGAACACTGCGGACCTTTCCCAAAGCAGTGCCCCCTGAGCAACAAAACTGGGGAAGTTTTGTTTTTGTTTTTATAAATTTATTTATTCAGTTACTTAGTTTTGGCTGCGTTGGGTCTTCATTGCTGCATGCAGGCTTTTTCTAGTTGTGGAGAGCGGGGGCTACTCTTCGTTGTGGTACGCCGGCTTCTCATTGCGGTGGCTTCTCTTGTTGAGGAGCACGGGCTCTAGGGGCGCAGCCTTCAGTAGTTGTGGCGCGTGGGCTCAGTAGTTGTGGCTCGCAGGATCTAGAGTGCAGGTTCAGTAGTTGTGGCGCATGGGCTTAGTTGCTCCGCGGCATGTGGGATCTTCCCGGACCAGGGCTCGAACCCGTGTCCCCCGCATTGGCAGGTGGATTCTTAACCACTGCGCCACCAGGGAAGTCCGGGGAAGTTTTAAGCTAAGGGAACACGCATGTTCAGGAAGGGGCTTGGCTGGTCGACAGAGTCCAAGCTGTAGTTGATTGAAGTCGTGAGGTTCAGAAAAGGTCAACCTTATCCTCCCTTAGGTTCCATTTGATCTGGTGGTTGAGGTTTCAGGCTAATCTTTACCATTGAAACAGAACTGGGAGTCTTTACAACTGATATGGTATCTTTGCTGTAGTTACTCCTCTTGCCTGGTAACAGTTGTTTCTTTCTGCATTTTTCTGTTCCCTTAAGATCATTAATTACTGAGACCTGTTCAAGGGTAAGCACTGTGGCCGGGCTCAGATCACGAAATGGCTTAGGTGAAAAATGGCTCCTCTTCTGTCAGGAAAGCCATGCCTGGTTCTCTTTCTCCGGGGAACCCCTATCCTATCTGACTACAGACACACTTACTGTGTGTATCTCCTTTACTCACGCACTCCAGGGTCCTATCAGACTTCACTTACAGAGCACAAGTTCAAAGATAAAACTATTAAGAAGTTCAAGACAGCCACCACAAACTATTAAACCAGCGTGAGGTCGTTTCTAGTGCAGGGCCCTATGGGACTGCACAGGTCACCCCCCGCCATGAGGCTGTCAATTATATCTTGATTTTTTTTTTTTAATGGAGTACTGACACATGCTGCAACATGGATGAACCTTGAAAACATTATGCTAGGTAAAGTCAAACACGAAAGGTCACATATTATAGAACTCCATTTACAGAAAATATCCAGAATGGGTAAACCCGTAGACACAGAACGCATAATAAAGGTTGCCAAGGGCTCGGGGGAGAGAGGAATGCGGAATAGCTCCTCAATGGGTACAGGATTTTCTTTGGAGGTGACGAAAATGTTTTGGAGCTAGGTAGGGATAATGGTTGCACAACAGGGTGAAGGTACTAAATGCCACCATATTGTACACTTTTAAATGGGTGATTTTATATTACTGTGAATTTCACCTTAATTTCAAAAAAGAAGAAATATTGCAGGATCTCTTCATGACAGAACAAAACCTCTGCAACTACTTCAAGCCACTCTGTTGGAACTAGTCATGGCCCTCCAGGCCCCTCCTCTCCCCTCCCCCAAATCTGCTTAGCGGACTCCAGTCCACAGCACCTCCCTTAATGACCAGCTCCAAAGGTCTAATTGTCTCTCTGCCTTCCCTTTCCCCAGTTCCATCCCGGGCTGTCTTCCTCCCTTCTGGAAGACGCCCTTCCCTCAGTGAGTAAAACACCTATTTTGGGAACAAGCCCACGGAGGCATTCAATTCGCCAGAGGTGGGAGTTGGAACCACTGCCCTGGAGCCCCAGCTTTGAGGAAACGACACTTGAAAGGTTGGCAGGGCTGCTGTCCAGGTTTCCTGGGGCCTGCGGAGGGGCTCAGAAGTCCGTCTCCCTGTCTTTGTCTCCCAGAAAAGGCCTGGATGAGTGGAATTCGTCACACTCTGGCTCGGTTTCTAAAGGAGGAAACCCTTCAACAAATTGATTCTCAGCCAGTTTTCCTGGAGAACTGTGGGTGGAGAAAAGGTTAATTTCAACCCCTCCTCGGAATGCAAATAGCAGACTGGATGGCGGGATAGGGTGGAGGGACAGGGAATTTATGGGGGGAGGGGCTGAGCGGGAATTGAACAGCTAACTCATTGGGTGACCTTGAGCAAAGCCCTTCAGGTCAAATTTAATTTGAGGGCTTTGCCTGAAACAGAGAAAATGAAGGAAATTAGTCGGTCCCAGAGCAGATGAGTGTGAAGTCAATAGGTGCAGTCATGCATCAGTGCTGATGCTGAAACTGATGTGGTTCTTGGGAAGGGTAACATGCTGTGACCTGGGTGTCCCCAGGTAGTAGCAACTGAAAGGTGTCGGGGTCAATGTCGCAAAATATAACACCAATGAGCAATTAAAGTTGATTTCAAGACGAGGTAAAGAAAAGAACACTGGAATCCAGTAGATCTGGGTTTGAATTACTGGTTTGATCACTTACCAGCTATGTGGCCTTACTTTCTTTTTTTCTTTTTCTTTCTTTTTTTTTTTTATTTCTAATTTTTAAAATAGTTTTTTAATTTTTATTTTATATTGGAGTATAGTTGATGTACAGTGCTGTGTTAGTTTCAGGTGTACAGCAAAGTGATTCAGTTATACATATACATATATCTATTCTTTGTCAAATTCTTTTACCATTTAGGTTATTACAGAATATTGAGCAGAGTTCCCTGTGCTATACAGTAGGTCCTTGTTGGTTGGCCTTACTTTCTCCATCTATAAAATAGGATATATGTATCACATATGTATCGCATATATATGTATCACACACACACACAATACTTATAAGAGTTGTTGTAGGGATAAGAAATCATGGCTGTAACATGCCTAGAACACAGTAGGTGGTCAATAAATAGTGGCTGTTATTTCTCTGGCTCAGCCCTCCACCCACTGTCAAGGTGAGTTTTTCCTAGAGGCCAATCATGTGTCAGACATCTGGAGGGGGCACCCCTCTCTGAATCTCCAGTATGTCAGAGTGTAGGATGGACAAAATTAAGGCACCTCCTCTGGCACTCCCTTCTCCATATATCAGGAGCCAGAAAATATATCATTAAGTCTTTCCCAAGACTGTAAGCAAAGGAAACGACCGGGGGAAAATGGAAAGATCATGTATATCACTGTTTCTCATAATGTTATTTATAATACACAACAAAAATGTTTACTCTAAGACCTGGGAAACATGACTTGTCGTTACCATGGAATACTACACATTTTAAACGACCAATGTGGTATCTATGTAGAAAGATGAAAACGTAAATGAAACCATGTCAACTTTTAAGAAATTGGCCACAAATTGCATACAGACCAGGATAATAAATAGGATAGTAATTAATCAGCTTACAGCCAGCATGCAAGGGACTGGAGAAATGCAAATAGTTGACATGATGGGGGAATGGCTTTATGGGTGCATTTTTTTTGGTGCTGTAAGTCTAGTTAATAACAAATATTCTTTTTACTTTTTTTTTTTTTTTTTTTTTTTTTTTTTTGCGGTACGCGGGGCTCTCACCGTTGTGGCCTCTCCCGTTGCGGAGCACAGGCTCCGGACGT
>NC_041224.1:174036602-174047868 GCF_002837175.3 Physeter macrocephalus
CTTCCCGGACCGGGGCACGAACCCGTGTCCCCTGCATCGGCAGGCGGACTCTCAACCACTGCGCCACCAGGGAAGCCCTTTACTTCTCTTTTTAAATGATGCAGTTGAACTGATGATTTCTAAGACTTCTTCTCTCTCTAGCATTTTATGGTTGTATATCTATATTTCAACTTATGTTTTCCCCATCCATAAAATTACATAGACGTTTTCTAGTGAGAAATCTTTAGACTCATCTGTGTTAGTTATCTATCGCTAGATAACAAATTACCCCCAAGTTTAACAGCTTAAAATAATAAATATTTATTGTCTCACATAGTTTCTGAGAGTCAGAATCTATAGGAGGCTTAGGTGGGTGGTTCTGACACAAGGTCTCTCATGAGGCTGCAATCGGGCCATTAGCCGGGGCCTCAGTCATTGGAAGGCTCGACTGGGCTGGAGAAGCCATTTCCAAGCTCCCGTGTTGTTGGAGAAATGCATCAGCACCCCACTACATGGGCCTCGACACAGGGCTGCTCACAGCATGGCAGCTGGCTTCCCTTGAAGTGAAAGACTCAAGAGAGAGAGGGCTCCGGGCCAAGACCACGGGCTTCTACAACCTAATCTCAGAAGTGACCTACCATCACTTCTGCCACTTGCTATTGGTCACACAGGACAACTCTGAGTCAGTGTGGGAGAGGACCACACAAGGGTATGAACTCCAGTGGGGGGGCTCATTGAGGGCCATGTTGAGGGCTGGGTCTGACATCATACAACAAAGTCATGCTCTGTCTTGCACACTCTGGCAGTCTGTCTACACCTCCTGTGCACTGCTGGCCTATCAGACATCGCATTACCAGCACACTGGACCTAGCCAGGTACCCAAGAAATTCTTACCAGCTAAGTGAATAAATGCTTTTCTGCATTCATTAAAGGCATGCAAGAATTATAGAGAGTGTGTACAAAGTACCTGGCTCACCAGATGTGTTACCAAACTCAGGTTCGGCTGCTCACTGCTCAAGAGCCAATAATTCAAGAGGCAAGTGTCGGTAGAAAGGAAAGATGCTTTAATCAGAAAAGTTGGCAATCTGGGGAGAAGGTGGACTCATGTCCAGAGACCAAATCTGAAGATTCTCTTCAGCCATGACAGTTTTTAAAGGTGAAAAAGGGGGAAGAATCTCAGTGAATCATCAAGGAAGGAGGTTAGGTTTTATATCTTTCTCCATTGGGTGCAGACCGGCTGACTCTTTCTTCAGATGTTATCTTGCCTGCGTGATCTGCCTGCAGGATTGCTAAGGGGGCTCTTGGGGATAGAAACCTAGTCATTTTTTTTAACTGCTTCATTCTTCATTCTTACTTCTTTTTATGTAGGAAAAGAATCAACAGGTTAAACAAGGCACGGTGTGCATTCAGGAGAGCATAAGTCAGGAGTTAGGTTAAATTCCCTCGTGATCTCATTCCTATAATTAGGTTCTTTTAAGGTTAGAGGGGAATAGAAAGGGGCAAACAGGCAAGGGGCAAAAGAGCTGCTTTCAGATGCACCCCCTGAAGAGACAGATACCACTGCCATCTCCTCTTCATACAAATGAAATTGAAGCTCAATGTACCTAAGGATACAAGCTGATAGGTAGCAGAGCTTGGATCCAACCCCAGGCAGACCTGTCTGACCCATAAGCCCTTACTCTTCCCACGATTTGATACTGCATTTACAAACAACAGTAATCTCTCTTTCAGGCCAGGGTTACAATTCGTTTTTAGTTGGCTCAGGGGTCTCCCTGTTTCCTACATGCCTTCCCACTACCCTTACCTGTTGCCAGTGATGTGCTGATAAATGCTTAACAGCCATCTCTGTGGGAAAAAAAGAGGTCCTGGTTTGTAGCAATTGCTCATCGCCATGGTGTAAATATTCCCACCATGGCCACTTTCAAGCCGCCCACCTGACATTATTAAGCGCAGAGCTGGGAAGAGAGGCATAACCAGTGTTGTGAGCCTGGGCAGGCCACCTCCAGCACACTGCTCCCCCTCTCCATGTATATGAAGCTTCCAGAAAGAACATAGAATGGTCTCCAACCCCATTTTGGACCTGTTAAATGTTTCTGCCTTTCTAGTTTTTCCTACTGTGCCTCCTCCTATGGGAGCCACCTGGTCTGCAGATGCGCCCCTGGCATTTGGAGCCTATTGTCAACCTGGCTCTGGACTTGCCTCCCCCTGAGCCTAGTCCATCGCTGCAGCTCTGCCCCAGGGCTTGTGTATGTGCACCTTGGAGGCACAGACCTATTCCTCGACCCCTCTCAGAGCAGGTTTGAGATAAGCCCTCTGATGTCCTAGCTATCACCCCCACCTCCCACTGGCTCCTCTTATACTGCCAGGTGCCTCAGGTTCACTGGGAGCAGCTGGGGTTCTACCAAGAACCCCAGCACCAAAACTTTCTCTGTGGGAGGTTGAGGGTGCATTCATTATTAAACATCCTAGTATCAGGCAGTCAAGAACACACACATACAAAGTCCAGAAGAATGTCCAAAGCTCATGGAGCTTCATGTGGGCTTTGAGTCCCATCTTGTAACCTATCATATCCACAGAGCTGTGAGTGTGGGGGACGGGAACAGCTCTTTCACTGTTCAACTCGCCTGACTCTAGCTCCTTAAAGCATACGAATCTCTCCGTGTTGCACGGGGACAAGTCCGCTAGGTTACCCCACTGCAGACACTAGAGAACTGAACCCACCTCTTTTCTCTTTATCTCCTCTTCCCCCTACACAGCATCCAGGCTCTTTGAATCTCTGATCAGTCTCAGTGTCATCTGGTTCCAGTTTCAAGGGAAATGAACATCTAGGAGCTGCTGAAAGAACACCTGAAGGAAATGCAGGCTTTGCCTGATTCAAGGTGGAAGAGTCCATGTCAGCCCTTCCTCGGGTCACATTACCGAGTGTCCCAGCTTGGGCACAGAGCAGGTCTCGGGAAGAGGGTGCCAGGGAGTGGGAATCCAGCCTGGCACACATGCCCCACCGTCACAGCATGGGCAGATTCTTCTGATTTCCTGGCAGCTCCAAGAATGTTGTCTCCTTTTGAAGTTCAACAAAGGGATCATGAAACTCAACTTGAGGACAGTCTGGTTATTTCCTTGAGGAAAAACCCTGAATCTTTTTGCATCTCGAGTTTCCATTTTCTATTTTTTTCCTGGCACTTTTTTTTCCCCCTCCAGATTTCACAAAAAGAATTTCTCTCAAGAAATTCTCGGGCTTCCCTGGTGGCGCAGTGGTTGAGAGTCCGCCTGCCAATGCAGGGGACGTGGGTTCGTAAGGGAGACCTCTATGGAACCTTGCAATAAGTCAGCTTCCTGAAAGATACTTCCCTTGCAACTGAACTCGGCTTTTCTGCCCCTTCCAGGCAGTGCAGTCCACTCAGGCTCCTTACTGCCTTAGAGAGGAATGCCATTGTTCTGCTTATCTGAGTTTTTGTGTAAAGCTCTCAGAGATGGGAAGTGAGTACCAACAGAGTAAGCATCCCAGGGCACCCAGAAGCAGTGTTTTGGAAACTGAACAAATGTAGCCCAAAGCATCATAGTCTAGACTTTGACAGACTTGGGGGAATTGGCCAGGCCAACGCGGAGGAGACTGGACAGTCCAGCAGAGAAAGGCAGATGTCTGGGAATGGGTGGAACAGACAGAGGGCCCAGGAGGAAAAGCTTGGGTGAGCGGCCCGTGTCCTTACCCAGAGCCCAGTTGGCCTCCTTGCTGTTTTAAAATGTACCCGGGATTTTGTTTTAATCGGGTATGGTAAGACAACAGCCTTGAAAGGAGAGTTTATTACTTACAAGAGGGAGTGGCATGTCCTGTCAGGTAGGGCCACGGGGGGAAGCCCCAGGGGCAGTCAGGAGGCAGAAGGAGCGAGGGGAAGGCACTGGAAGCCACCATGATGTCCATCCATAGGGATTTATTACATAAATCGTGGACCATCCAAACAATGGAACGTTATGCAGCAAGAATAGATGAGGGAATGTGATCCAGCGAAATGATATTTATACTTTGTGACTGAGTGCAAAGAGCAGATGGCAGGATCTAAAATTTCATACAATCCCATTGAAAATTTGTAAATTATTTAATAACATTTATTCTGTAGGGATCAGAGTTTTATAATTATTCTTGATATGAATTTCATAGTCAAAGTAATCTTGCTGGTTAAGGCATGTCATCATCATGATTAAGGCATTAGACCTTTTCTACTTCTCAAACCCTAACCAGTCCTTAGACCACATGCTGAAGGTTCTTCTTTCTCAGCTACTACTGGATCCTTCTCGGGTCTTCTCTAACCAGGACAATGGTCTAAAAGTAAACCTGGAAAATGAGGGTTGGGAAGGGAAATTCTGTGGATTGTCAACTTATTTCCCCTTAATCACTGGTCAAAAATGAACACACACACACACACACACACACACACACACACACACACACCCCTGGATCCCTGGTTGGAAAGGGAGATTTCTGCCACATGTGCCATTAGGGGCTCTGGTTGCCCCTGGTCCCCAGGGCTGATGGGCCCCCCTAGTGGGAGCAGTGGCTGGAGGGGGCTAGGGAGCCAGCCCTCACTGCACAGGGGCTCAGCCCTCCCTGCCAGGCCAGGCAGCCACCTGTGATGTTGGAGACGAGGGGATTCTGGATTGGGGTGGACCTCACAGAGGGGGTCCTCCCCTCCTCCTAGGTAATTTGATGCACCTAAATGCTCAGCCCCTAGGAATTGGACTCAGGGGGGCTCTGGGGCCTGCGGGTCATCCTCAGGGGCCGCTGCGTCACTGGTCTGGTCTGAGGAATAGAGTTTGCAGGACTGTAGGTGGACCATTCCCACAGCTAGACTCAGAGGAGCTCAGAGAAGGGCAAGTTCACACAGCCTGGGGCCTGGCAGGCTGGGGGGATGGTAGGGTGGAGGGGGAGGGACATGAGTTTGGCATTAAAAATTCACCTGTCTTCAGCCACAAGTAAATAAAGGACCCCAAGACCTTAAAAGTTTAGCTTTCACATCCCCTCACACTATCCATCCTTTACTTCTCACCATCTGGGACAGCTTGGTCAAGCACCATTGCCTCTGCAAGCCTCCATTTCTTCA
Organism: Physeter macrocephalus; assembly: GCF_002837175.3. NCBI lineage: Eukaryota > Metazoa > Chordata > Mammalia > Artiodactyla > Physeteridae > Physeter > Physeter macrocephalus. The sequence continues at coordinate 174,041,678 of NC_041224.1, forward strand.
ACTGTAGAATGGGGATGATAACGTCTATTTCCAAGATGATCAAGAGAATTAAACAAGATCCAAAGAAATTATATATATAAATGATATATATATATAAAACCAGTCCTGAGCACTAAGTATAACTGTCAAGAAGTTTCAAACATGACTCTCATGTAGAATGAAAAAATATATAGAATGAACACATGTGAAATATTCAACTCATTGATGAGGGAACCACTAATGTAATAGAACAGATTCAAGGAGCATTTGAGGGACTGGATAATTTAAATACATAAATATATATAAATTTATATTATAAGTATATATATATTTAAGTTAGAATAAGAATAAATTTGCTGGACTAGATACAAAACTGATCCATGTCAATAAAGGCATAATCTTTGGAGTTGTCTTTTCTACTGAACCAAAAAATTGGCATTTCTGCCAGACAGAAATCTACAAACCTGTGTGTAACTTCACAAACGGTACATGTGCTAACCGAGTAGAAGACAGGTATGCTCTTCTTGGGCGAGCCTATTAATCGAGGCCCCAGGAGGATGTTGAAAAGACCTGCCGAACCCCACAACTTACCTTACTTTCAAGTTTGGGGTAATTTTTCTGAAGAGTGCAGAACAAGTTCCTACAACTGTGGAGTCTCTTCCCCCACTGACCCTGGGTCCTCACTGCTCCTGGGCTCTGTCCAGGGTAGAACCGCTTCCCTGAGCTGTTTCATACCTGATGCTTCCAAAGCATTAGTTATTCTTTGCCTCATTTCATCCCACAACAACTCTGGGAAGCTGGTGTTGCAAATTCCATTTTCAAACTGGAAAACTGAGGCGCAGGGACCTGATGTCTCCGGCTCCTGCCAGAAGCAGAGTTTTCTTGCCTTCCATGGAAAATGGTCCAGGAAGCCATGGTCACTGGGGCACAGCTGTAGCTCTAATGTCCTCCCAGAAGATGCTGCAACATCAGCCAGCCCATCCCCTCCCCAGCTGCAGGCACCACTGGATCCTTGGCACCACAGGGCACAGCTGTGGCTGGGTTTGGGGAGCTCCAGGGGGCCTCCCCCCATTTCTCTAGGAGAGTCTAGAGCAATGGTCTTCAAACAGGGCTACACATGCCCCTCGGGGCACAGGAAGACTCACCAAAAGGATATTGAGACACGTGTCATTTATGGGAATGAATCTCCAGATCCTCCATTTCCAGTTGACCCTTACTTAAAGCCCATCTGCCCCAGAACCCAGCCTGCAGTCCAAGAGGCAGGCAGCTTCCTCCCCTCTCCTCCAGCCTTCTCCCACCTCACTGAGGGCAGGCAGACCTCTCACCCCTTTTCTGTGGTGAATTCCTTGTGTCAATGAAAAATTGTCGCCTGCCATATCCATGAACAAAGATGTCGCAGCCATCAAGCCATCTCTTTACAGTCACCTCCCACAGTGAGCCCTGAGGAAACTCTGGATGGAAACAGGATGCCCACCATCTAGCAGTCAGCCGCTGCAGCCACTCTCCAACGGAGCTCTCTGACTAGAGACGTGGGATGAGAAACACAGGGTGCCGGCCCCAGAGAGCTGAGGTACATTTCAAAGGAACGCTTTCAATGAGCCCAGACTCTTGCATCTTCCCATACAAAGAAAAGCGCTAGATTCCTTAACTTGAGATGTCTGGTTTTCTTTAATTAACAGTAATCTTTTGATGTTCTGACTGCCTGGTCTTTGCTGCAAAAACTCCTACATATCCTGGCTCCCCCCTGACCTCTTCAGAGCAGTCCCTCAGAGCCAACTGAGAGTCAGCCAGAGTGATATAAGATCTGTTCTGATCCAATTTTCCAAGCAATAAATAACTACTAAAATAGCTCACACCTTATGAAGCAGCTATAATGAATAGTCCCATTTTACAGATATGGTAAGTAAAGCACAGAGAGGGCATGCAACAAAGGTCATATAACCAGTCTTATAACCAAGAGGACCTTGTCCAATAGTTCACCATCCTAGTGCCTAGAGGAGTGATGAGCACATAGTGGATACTGCACAGATGTGTTGATTGAATGAGCTGAGAAACCTGGGATTTGCACTCAGCACTGTGGGGCTCACCCACTACACTTATTGCCTTTCTTGTTAATAATGGGTAGTCATGTGTCTCAGCGATTGCTTCCAAGCCTCACTTGGGAATCTATAGACCCTAAGGTTTTATCAAAGGTCAATGTTCATTATTAATTTTCTCAAAAGCTAACACTTAGTGAGCACTGACCAAATCCCAGGAACTTAGCTAAGTACTTTGCTAACTTTGTAATTCCTTCAATCTTCATACTGAAACCAAGCAGGACCCTGTGGGGCTCCTGGGCACAAAAGCCTTTCTGTGTCCCCATTTCTTGTTTGTAGGAAATAGGTTTCATCCAGCCTCCATGACCTTCCCTGAGTTCCAAAGGGCAGGTTCAAACAGTTGCTAATCGTGGAAGGGAAGGGATGCAGAGACAAGGGAGGAGTTGCCAAGAAACAATAGCGCAGCTTTGGGGCAGGGTCCTGGCTCTTCCTCAAGGTATACACATAGCAATATCTTGGAGTTCTTCTGCAGAACTAAAACCCCCACTAGATGGAAGATGCTAACTATTTGATGAAGCATTCTTCATTCCAGAGAGAAAGTCACAGTTCGATAGCATCTGACCCAGATGATCTCTGGATTGAAGGAATGAGGGCCCTGCACACACCCTGATCCTTATCAGAAACCCCACCCTTGAACCATTGCTATAAAACTCCTCACCAGATCCCCTTGGGTTGCAACACACAGTTTTGAGGGCTATGAGCCCACTGTGTCTCCCTTTGCCTGCAAAGCAATAAAGCTATTCTTTTCTACTTCACCCAAAACTTTGTCTCCAAGATTTGATTTGGCACTGGTGCACAGAGGTTGAGTTTTCAGCATCTGTATCATGGGCTTTAGAACAAGTGGCCATTTGGGGCCTGTGCTTTTTCTCTTTAACAACTCAAAGAATCGGGTAAAGTCTGAAGCAAACCCTCTCCTATTCCCACCTACTTGTTTATGTGAGAAAGCCTTCTCGGAACTTACATCTTAAAAGTGGAAAATAGAAATAGAACTGATGCAGGCCCCTGCTGCATTCTTGTAATACTAAACACTCATGAGCATGAACTAACCGAGAGAGAAATCTCTATACATCTCTATACATGGAGATGCATTTCCAATAACATTTTACTTTTTTGTTTAATAACTAACGTAATTTGCCAAAATGTTCTGTTCCTGAATCAATTGTGAACTGGTGATAATCATAATGATAACTCAGAAGGCTTTTTCTAACACTTGATGCCCATGCTCAGAGAGAATTATGGTCACCTGCATTTCTATAAGGAACGCTTTCAATGAGCCCAGACTCTTGCATCTTCCCATACAAAGAAAAGCGCTAGATTCCTTAACTTGAGATGTCTGGTTTTCTTTAATTAACAGTAATCTTTTGATGTTCTGACTGCCTGGTCTTTGCTGCAAAAACTCCTACATATCCTGGCTCCCCCCTGACCTCTTCAGAGCAGTCCCTCAGAGCCAACTGAGAGGCTGTGTCCCGGGCTCATGTCCTCAATATTGTCTGCCAAATAAAGCATAATGCTCGACTTTTAGGTTGTGCTTTTTTTTTTCAGTCAACACTTGGGGTGTAAAAGACTTCAGAATGCCAAACAAAGGGACAGTTAGAAATACCCACGTCTAAATACCCTTTGTGTTAGTCAGAGGGTTTCCATTCTTCCAACTAAATTGAAGATGGACCTAATTGTTCTGATAGAGTATTAAAAATCATTTTTGATGCGAGATAATTATGGGAGTTTTGGCACACAACTTGGAAAACAATCTGTTAAAAACCAAAAATTCAACCAAGTAAATTGGCTCTATTTGGCTTTATTCAATGATTCACAAATCAGGGAACATCCTACCTAGCAACCGGAGAGGTGCTTCAGGAGGTGTACAAAATGAAGGGTTTGTATAGAAGATGGGCGGGGCAAAGAAGTTATTAACAAAAGAAAAGATTGTCTCAGACCTGGTCACCTTCTTTTGGGGGAAGGGCGAGGGTCTACCATGCAGATTACCTCTTCTTCCTTTGGGAGATAGAGAGGGTTCCTGTGACAGATAACTTCATCAGGGCTGACCAGAAAATTCCGGACTGGCCAATTAAGACTACATTCTAGGAGAAGGTTGAAACTGCAATTAGGTCAGGTATTAAATCCAGGTTTGGTATTGAAACTGAGCAGACCCCATGGGGCTCCTGGGCACAAAAGCCTTTCTGTGTCCCCCATCTCTTGACCTTCCCTGTTCCAAAGGGCAGGTTCAAACAGTTGCTAGTCAGGGAAGGGAGGTCATGCAGAGACAAGGGAGGAGCAGTCAAGAAACAATAATGCAGCCTTGGGGCAGGGTCCCGGTTCTGCCTCAGGGGATACATATAACAATATCTTTGAGCTCATCTACAGAACTAAAACCCCCAGCAAATGGAAGATTTTAACTACTTGATGAAGCATTCTTCATTTCTGGAGAACCAGAGAAGTTCATCGGGAGACCACCTGAGGCCAGATTAAAGGAGTGCAGGCCCTGCACACACCCTGATCCTTATCAGAAACCCCACCCTTGAACCATTGCTATAAAACTCCTCACCAGATCCCCCTGGGTTGCAACACACAGTTTTGAGGGCTATGAGCCCACTGTGTCTCCCTTTGCCTGCAAAGCAATAAAGCTATTCTTTTCTACTTCACCCAAAACTTTGTCTCCAAGATTTGATTTGGCACTGGTGCACAGAGGTTGAGTTTTCAGCATCTGTATCATGGGCTTTAGAACAAGTGGCCATTTGGGGCCTGTGCTTTTTCTCTTTAACAACTCAAAGAATCGGGTAAAGTCTGAAGCAAACCCTCTCCTATTCCCACCTACTTGTTTATGTGAGAAAGCCTTCTCGGAACTTACATCTTAAAAGTGGAAAATAGAAATAGAACTGATGCAGGCCCCTGCTGCATTCTTGTAATACTAAACACTCATGAGCATGAACTAACCGAGAGAGAAATCTCTATACATCTCTATACATGGAGATGCATTTCCAATAACATTTTACTTTTTTGTTTAATAACTAATGTAATTTGCCAAAATGTTCTGTTCCTGAATCAATTGTGAACTGGTGATAATCATAATGATAATTCAGAAGGCTTTTTCTAACACTTGATGCCCATGCTCAGAGAGAATTATGGTCACCTGCATTTCTATTTACATCCATATCTTCAAGGCAGGGAAAGAATGTCTTTCTTACATTGAGACAAGATTGGGAGGAGAGGAGTGGACTGGAAATATGAGTTCAAAGAAAAAAGGAACAGTATTAAATGTACAACTTAAAAAAATATTTATTCATTTATTTATTTATTGGCTGCGTTGGGTCTTAGTTGTGCCACGCTGGATCTTTTATTGCAGCACACGGGCTGTTCATTGCAGTGTGCGGGCTTCTCTCTAGTTGTAGCTTGTGGGATCCAGAGCACGTGGGCTCTGTAGTTGCAGCATGCGGGCTCTCTAGTTGCAGCACGTGGGCTCAGTAATTGCGGTGTGCAGGCTTAGTTGCCCCACAGGATGTGGGATCTTAGTTCCCCGACCAGGGATCAAACTGGCATCCCCCTTCATTGCAAGACAGATTCTTAACCACTGGACCACCAGGGAAGTCTCTCAAATGTATAACTTTAAAAAATGAATTGTTTATGTATTTATATAAGTGCTTGATAACAGGTATTAAAGGAAACCTGAGTATGTCACCCCAAAATATGCTTCTTTTACATAGGAAAAAGCTCTCTCTACTCCGCACCCCCCACCACCAAAGGCAGGGTGTAAATTTTCTTTTACTGGAGACAACTCTAGTCTCTTATCAGCCCAGATAAGTCACTACAGGAATCCGCTAACAAACTTCACTGTTAGTTTCCCCCATATATTTATCTTCCCACAGTCTGTTGCCCTTTGAACCTTAAAGCCTTTCCCCTGTCTAGTCATTTCTCTACCAATGTATTGTTCTTTTTCTAAAGAAAGGCATATTTTAATAAAGTATTTGGGCTTTTAACAAATACTGCAAGTATAAAAAACACAAAAAAACTCTTTATTTAAATGTGAATTTTTTCATCCAATTTTTCTATTAGAAAATATTTCCCCTCTCAAGAATCATGTTGGGGATTTTTCCTGCAATTATTCCTTGTCCCTAAGCCCCA
>NC_041224.1:174049942-174050354 GCF_002837175.3 Physeter macrocephalus
AGCCATCTGGTCCTGGACTTTTGTTTGTTGGAAGATTTTAAATCACAGTTTCAATTTCATTACTTGTGATTGGTCTGTTCATATTTTCTGTTTCTTCCTGGTTCAGTCTTGGAAGCTTATACCTTGCTAAGAATTTGTCCATTTCTTCCAGGTTGTCCATTTTATTGGCATAGAATTGCTTGTAGTAGTCTCTTAAGATGCTTTGTATTGCTGCGGTGTCTGTTGTAATTTCTCCCTTTTCATTTCTAATTTTAATGATTTGAGTCCTTTCCCTCTTTTTCTTGATGAGTCTGGTTAATGTTTATCAATTTTGTTTATCTTTTCAAAGAACCAGCATTTAGTTTTATTGATCTTTGTTTTTGTTTTCTTTGTTTCTATTTTATTTATTTCTGCTCTAATCTTTATGATTTCT
>NC_041224.1:174050928-174053288 GCF_002837175.3 Physeter macrocephalus
AAATCAGCTGTTAACCTTATGGGAGTCCCCTTGTATGTTATTTGTTGTTTTTCCCTTGCTGCTTTCAATAATTTTCCTTTGTCTTTAATTTTTGCCAGTTTTATTACTATGTGTCTCAGTGTGTTTCTCCTTGGGTTTATCCTGTATGGGACACTCTGTGCTTCCTGGACTTGGGTGGCTATTTCCTTTCCCATGTTAGGGAAGTTTTCTACTATAATCTCTTCAAATACTTTCTCAGGTCCTTTCTCTCTCTCTTCTCCTTCTGGGACCCCTATAATGCAAATGTTGTTGCGTTTAATGTTGTACCAGAGCAGTGAATTCCACCATTCTGTCTTCCAGGTCAGTTATCTGTTCTTTCGCCTCAGTATTCCTTCTGTTGATTCCTTCTAGTGTAGTTTTCATTTCAGTTATTGTATTGTTCATCTCTGTTTGTTTGTTCTTTAATTCTTCTAGGTCATTGTTAAACATTTCTTGCATCTTCTCCATCTTTGCCTCCATTCTTTTTCTGAGGTCCTGGATCATCTTCACTATGATTATTCTGAATTCTTTTTCTGGAAGGTTGCCTATCTCCACTTCATTTAGTTGTTTTTCTGGGGGTTAATCTTGTTCCTACATCTGGTACATAGCCCTCTGCCTTTTCATCTTGTCTATCTTTCTGTGAATGTGGTTTTTGTTCCACAGGCTGTAGGATTGTAGTTCTTCTTGCTTCAGCTGTCTGCCCTCACAGTCTTTCCAACTGTGAAGCTGGTGTCATCTCCTAATGTATTGTTCTTCGTTGGAGACGCTAGATAAACCCACATTTTCATCACCCTTTTGAGTTACCCATCTCTGAGTTTGTCTCATGCAGAGATTAGATAAAGCATGCTAATAAATTTCTGTTTGTTTTTCTTTTGTTAATCTGTCTTTTGTTATAGAGTCCCAGCTGAGAACCTAGAAGATGGAAGGAAAAAAGATTTCTTTTCCCTCCCCTACATAGTATTAGATTGCTATGGCCTTTAGATCCCATGAGATACTTTTAGGGACACCTATAATTTTTACTTTTAAAATACCAATATTTACAATATTTTGGAAATTATAAGACTTTGCGACTATCTCAAGATGAGTTTTAGGTGTCAACCTAAGTATGCACAGAGGTGTCATTTTCAAAATTACCTTAAGAAGTTCACAGTGTTTGGGACCCAGGGCAGGCCACCCCCAAAGATGCTTCAATGGCATATTGACTATTTTGAAGTAAAGTTACTTAAGAAAGAGCTGATACAAGAGGGACACTCTGACCCTCCTCTCTGTCTCCCTGAAAGCAGGGAATTAATCTCCCATGTGAAAGGTTCACTTCCTGGATCTGGAAGTAGAAGGACACCCTTATCACCAGAGACAGGAAATTTGGAGCTGAGAAGCTCCAAATAAACAAATAAACAAATAAACAAACCTTGTTACTTCTTTCATTGACTCCTCCAGGCCTAAACTCTGTTTAGATTCATCACTAATTAAGCAGCCAAAGCCTGAGTTTCTTTGTCTTGTCAATTCCTCACAAATTTATTGTTTCTTTGTCTAAAAAAGTATAAAAGCTTTGGCCACTTCTTAGGTACCATTTCGGTGAGACCTCCATGTGCACAAATTAAAATTTATTTCTTTTTCTCCTGTTAATCTGTCTGTCGTCAATTTTATTATTAGTCCAGCCACAAGAACTCAAGGGAGGTAATGGGGAAAATTTCTCCTCCCCAACAGCCAGCAAAAAAGTTGGAAGACATCTGCCCTGGGTAGTGGTTCTCAACAATGGCTAGATATCAAAATCACTTGGGAAGCTTAGGAAAAAATCCCTCTGCCCGGGTTTGCACCCAGTGGTACATGATAACTAGCTTTTACCGGCCTATGACAGCTGGTTATTAAATTTTCACAAGTGTTGCAGGATATAATCAAACATTAAGCTATATAAGCTTATAATTAAGTAAATTACATTCTTTAATGGTAGAAAATACTCAAAAGCCATGATTTCCTAATTGCTTTACTACATTTTACTATTACCTATGTTTCTGAGGCCCTTTGGTCTATTTCATCATTGCTGTGGAAATTCTATACAATGAGGCATTGCTGCACACCTCCTTCCAGCTCTGCACGTAGTGATGTCACATCAGTGGTTCGAAATTGGCCACAAGAGAATCTACACCATAGGAATCAGCAAATACTACAAATCCGTGCTTGATTTGTTTTTACACTGAACGCCTACACTCAAGAAATTGATAGAGAATATGGAAATAGGGTAGATTAAACTACAAAAAGTACCTTTTTTTTTTTTTTTGCGGTACGCGGGCCTCTCACTGCTGTGGCCTCTCCCGTTGCGGAGCACAGGCTCCGGACGCGCA
>NC_041224.1:174054288-174071319 GCF_002837175.3 Physeter macrocephalus
CGCTCCGCGGCACGTGGGATCCTCCCGGACCGGGGCACGAACCCGCGTCCCCCGCATCAGCAGGCGGGCTCTCAACCACTGCGCCACCAGGGAAGCCCGAAAGTACCACTTTTTGTAGCTGTTATATTATGAATCATACCCAAAAAAGGGGAGAAAATATTCTTCCAGTATTCAAAAACCATCATCCAATCCAGCAGAAGTTGCTCATGTCACACTTTTTTGTCGGTTCACTTTCATCGCACTTCTGAACGTTATTGAATGAATTCAGCGTTGCTGCTTACCACCTACAAGATCAGTCCTCACAAATGTTGGTAGCAGAGGAAAGGTGCCTTTAATCAGGATGCTGGCAATCTGGGGAGATGATGGATCAACCACCTCTGAAGAGTCTGCTCGGCCATGAAAGTTTTTCAGGGGAAAAAGAGAAGCGAACTCAGTTAATCATTGAGATGGGGGGTCAGAGTTGTCGCCCTCCCCCACCGTGTGCAGGCTTATGTGCGGGCTTGTTGACTTGTGATCTTTCTTCAGGTGCTGTCTCGTTCACGCAGTCTGTTCGTGAGGTTACTGAAGGGGAAGCCAGGAAAGAGATCTCGTCCTCAGTTAATTACTTCTTCTTCTTCTCTACTTCTTTGATCTGTGGAAAGAACTGAAAAGTTAGGCAAAGTATCATGTGGCTAAAAGAACTGACAGGTGTGCTTGGGCTGGAGATGAGTAGAGCATGGGGTTGCCTGGTTTAAGGTTAAGACCGAAGGGTGCCTCCTGCAGAGAGCTCTTTCCTGCCAAAAGCTGCTTACATTAACATAAATGAAAATATAAACCGACGTTCATGGGAAAACTGTATTCCTCTGTCATTTGCAAACCAGAGGTTGACTCTGGTCTGGCAAGAGCTTTCCGTAAGAATCAACTGTTATTATGGAATTTACAAGAAGGAGTGGTGCATATTTTAAATTATTTGTAAGTTGCGTCCTAAACATCTTTTGTACCAGTAAAATTTATAATAAGCATACTTTATGTTTAAATATGCATACTTTTCTGAGAGACGATGGTCCAATATTTATCAGCACACCGCCACTCAAGCCCCATTCCTGGTTATTATTGCTCAGCCTGGGCACTGGCTTTTTAAAAAATCTACCAGCTGAGACTAGCATGCAGAAGGGTTGATACCCATTCTCCTAGCAGAAGGTGGAAAGGAGGAGAGACTGCTGGACCTGACCCAAGGTAAGCCTCCCACCTCTGACAGGTGCAGCTCAGGGCCCAAGCACTTTGGAGTGAGAGAGGATAGCAGGCTTTAGGGACAGTCCCCACCCATTAGAGAAGTCTGGCCTGTGGCCTGTGCCATGTCCAGTATTCTGTGAGTAGAATTCTTCCTCTAGCACAATTTATCATAAGATCTTTCCCCCAGAACGGGAGCTTCTTAAGGACCAGGACTGTGTCTTATTTATCCCTAGAAGGCCTGGCATGTGTTTGATGCCTGCTGGATATCTGACAAATGGATTAATAAATTATCTTAAGATATAATTATTCCAAGCATCCAACAATAATATTTTAGGGAAATAAACTATGGGACAATCATTCAGTGAAATACTCTGCAACCATTAAAAATGATGGTGGAGGAAACTATTTGATGACATAAGAAAATACTCAAAATATCTTGTAAGTGCAAGGAAAACACTATGAAATAACATACAAATTACAAGCAATTTTGTTTAAAAAAAAACATACAAAATATATTCCATAGCTTGACAGGGCATCTACCAACTCCTGGCCTGTGTCTGATTCATTCTGGGGAAACAACTATTTCATGACTCTTTGTTTGGATTTCTACTGAAGACTCATCCTCCAAGGGAAGAACTTGTTAAGTTCATGATTAATTTTAGAGCCATGGTGCAGACTAGAAAGGGGGCGTATTACGCAGGGATCTGGAGCAATGTTTTGTTACTGTGGTGTAACAGAGTTCTCCCCAAAGATTAACCCACACCCTGCAGTGCATTTAAGTAGGACATCTTGCCAATTTAGACATTTAGACATGACATCGACACGGTGGATCAGAACAAAAAGAACTATGATTCTACTACAGAATGGATTGACTCATTTGTGATTAATCTTTAAATATTTTAATCTATGGAATTTTTAAATTTAATTCTTAAGATGTTCATAACATTGGCCACTCATGGCTGGAAGGTTGAGAGTCTCAGTGATCATTTTCCAAAGGCTAGGGAGACTGAAGGGAGAGATAAAACACACCTTGCAAAAATCACGGAAACTAAGTGAAATTCCTCCTGGATAAATGTGGAACCACTGGTTGGGTTTGAAAAGGGAGGACAGCTACTTAATATGCTTAGCAACCCTTTGGAACTCAAATAAACTTTACCAAATAAATCATTCACCACTCTTTGAGGCCTGGTGCTGCCCTGGACAGGGCAGAACAAACACTTCTGTGTGCCAAGAATGGGAAAACACATGCCAGCCCGTCCCCTCTGGACCAATACATTAATGGGTGGTGTGTGAGATTGGCCTTGGACCATCCCTCGGTCTCTTCCCTGCCCATCACCTAGTGTGTGGAGGAGGGAAGTGTTTAACAAGCAGGGCAGTGCCAGCTTCCAAAAGAGGGTTAACAACTCCCAGGTGACCCCACCCTGCATCCTGTAGCTACAACCACAGGAACTCAACAAGGGCAAAATGTCAACAAGAATTCCAAGATACAAGTCAGAAGTACGTCTGACCTCACACTTCCCCTGGCATGCTGCAGCTCAAGCAAACACATTCAATAAATCTGCAAAAATGTTTCTCTGATAGAATGCTTACCCTTCTGGCTGAGTCCAGAAATTGTGGGTCCTTTACAAATATTGAGATAGAAATGTGTTGTCATGTTTCAGTTTTAGGGTCTGCTTCATCTCATTTTTCATTTTAAAAAGACATTTGCTGAGTGCTTACTAGGGTCTAGGGGTACAATAGATGTTTGAGATACAGAAAACAAGGCACAATTTCCTTCTTCTAGGAGGTTATAGTTCAATAGAGGAGACAGGTGAAAAGAACCTGTAATTCAAGACAATCAACCAAGTAATCAAGATCATCGTCACCCTATCATCAACATACCTCACATAAGTTGAGTGCCTGTTACATGTTAGTGCTGTGGTACTTTACAGGTATAACCTCATTTAATCCTACAACACCTTATGAGGAAGTTCCAATTATTCACTTTACAGATGAGAAAACAGAGGCTTAGAAATGTTAGGTAATTGGGCCAGCATCTTAAAGCGAACATGTGGCAGGCCCAGGACAAAAACTTGAGTCTGTCTCCAGAGCCTCTGTTTACTTCCATTACTTTACACTAAAATAGGATATGAGCAGACCCTCATGGGGCAGGGGAAGCAACCTCTGAGAAGAAAATCAAGGAAGCCTTTATGGAGGAGGAGGCATTGAAGCAGGGCTTTGACTGATGAGCTCAATTCCAAAAGGTGAAGAAGAAGGGACATGGCATCCTCCACTGAAGGAGTGCCGGAGCAAGTGTCCAAGGGCTGATGTGTGGAGGCCCTACAGGAGAAACTCCAAAGTTTGGCAATGCCAGAAGAAATCAACTCTACTTAACTGTTGATGGCCACTTTACTGGTCTTCAAAGAGGCCTCTCCTGTATCCATTCACCTGTTCTGCAACTTGTATCACTTGTATAAATAAAATCTCAAATTCCTCTTCAGAAACTAGAGAGTAGCCCATGTTCTGTGTGATATCATGGTGTTACGTTGCTTCCTTTTCACTGCCTATTTCAGTTTGACAAATAGCCAGAAACCAAAGGTTGACACACACCAGGAGCATGTTTTTACCTGCTGAAAACTGCCAGTTGCTAAGTGACGCTCTTAAGCTGCTGTTCCAGTGAGGTGCTTTCAAAGGGCCAACACAACTGAAGCTCTTGGGATGGCTGGGGTGTGGCTTGTCATGCTCCAGGGAAGCCTGAGAGAGTAAGTTCTGCTCTCTGACACTCGCCATGCTCCTCCGCATGTTCATTCATGGCACAAGACCCTTCATGAACACCCTGATCACACTGCGAGGTGAAGGGTGTGGCTGGAGAAGCAAGCAGGGATGGAGCCTGGAGGGCCTGGAAAGCCATGCTACTGGGTTTGGCCTAGCTGCACACACTGGGCACCCTTTGCCAGTTTTTGAATAGAAGGGTATTGTGATTTAAAGCATGTTTTGGGAAGGCAACTCTGGCTGTAATCTAAAAAAGGCTAAAAATCTGTTACCAAACTTAGGTCTTTTGCTCACCACTCAAAAATCAATACTCGAGAGGCAGGTTTTGGTAGAAAAGAAAACACTGCTTTTAATCAGAAAGCCAGGAGGAGGTGGACTCAGTTTCCCTGAAAACCAACTCCCAAGATTCTGTTTGGCCATGAAAGTTTTAAAAGGAAAGGGGGAAGTAATGTCATTGAGATGCAGATGAAACTCATAGCCATCCCCCCACTGTGTGCAGACTCGTTGACTTCTTTAGATGCTGTCTTGTTTACACAGTTTGTTCACACAGTTTGTTCATGAGATTACTGAAGAGGAAGCTAGGGAAGAGATCTGGTCATCTGTTAATTACTTGCTCTTCATTTCTACTTCTTTGACCTATGGAAAAAACCAACAGGTTAGGCAAGGTACTGTGTGATCAAAAGATTTGAAAGGTATAAACAACAAGGTCCTACTGTATAGCACAGGGAACTATATTCAGTATCCTGTGATAAACCATAACGGAAAAGAATATGAAAAAGAATGTATGTGTATGTATATGTATAACTGAGTCACTTTGCCATACAGCAGTAATTAACACGATATTGTAATTCAACTATACTTCAATAAAAAATAAATTTAAAAAAAGAAGAAGAAAAGAAAAAAAAAGATTTGAAAGGTGTGTTAGGGCCTAACATGAGTAGAGCATAGAGGCACAGTGGTTTAAAAGTTAGTTACAGTGTAGCTTTGCTTAAATTGACAAGAAAAGGGGTTTCCTGCAAAGAGCTGCTTACAATATTCTTTCCTCAACAACTGATAAACAAAACGAAAAGACAACCCTCAGGATGGGAGAAAATATTTGCAAATGAAGCAACTGACAAAGGATTAATCTCCAAAATATACAAACAGCTCATGCAGCTCAATATCACAAAAACAAACAACCCAATCCAAAAATGGGCAGAAGACCTAAATAGACATTTCTCCAAAGAAGATATACAGATTGCCAACAAACACATGAAAGAATGCTCAACATCATTAATCATTAGAGAAATGCAAATCAAAACCACAATGAGATATCATCTCAAACCGGTCAGAATGGCCATCATCAAAAAATCTAGAAACAATAAATGCTGGAGAGGGTGTGGAGAAAAGGGAACCCTCTTGCACTGTTGGTGGGAATGTAAATTGATACAGCCACTATGGAGAACAGTATGGAGGCTCCTTAAAAAACTAAAAATAGAACTACCACCATATGACCCAGCAATCCCACTACTGGGCATATACCTTGAGAAAACCATAATTCAAAAAGATACATATACCACATTGTTCATTGCATCACTATTTACAATAGCCAGGACATGGAAGCAACCTAAGTGTCCATCGACAGATGAATGGATAAAGATGATGTGGGATGTGGCACATATATACAATGGAATATTACTCAGCCATAAAAAGAAATGAAATTGAATTATTTGTAGTTAGGTGGTTGGACCTAGAATAGTAAGTCAGAAAGAGAAAAACATATACCGTATGCTAATGCATATATATGGAATTTTAAAAAGCAGTACTGATGAACCTTGTGGCAGGGCAGGAATAAAGATGCAGACATAGAGAATGGACTTGAGGGCACAGGGGTGGAAGGGTAAGCTGGGATGAAGTGAGAGAGTAGCACTGACATATATACACTACCAGATGTAAAATAGATAGCTAGTGGGAAGCAGCTGCATAGTGCAGGGAGATCAGCTCCGTGCTTTGTGACCACCTAGAGGGACGGGATAGGGAAGGTGGGAGGGAGACTCAAGAGGGAGGGGATATGTGGATATATGTATACATATAGCTGATTTACTTTGTTGTACAGCAGAAACTAACACAACATTGTAAAGCATTTATAGTCCAATAGAGATGTGAAAAAAATTTTTAAAAACAAAACAACAACAAAAAGAACAGCTTGACACAAAATTTGGTGAGATATACATCATCTGAACAACACTGTCAATTACTATACTCAGCAGTAGCACAGTATCCCTTTATTTCAAGTGCTCAGGGGTTACATTCTAGGGACTGAAAGGAAGAAACAATGAGATGATAGAATATAAATATATTGCTCTTCAGAGGAGAAAAGCAGAGTGGGGTAGAGGAGAGAGGTGCAGTGGTGGTAAGGCCTGAAAGGAGAGGAGGAAAGAAATAGTGCTGATGGTGGGGTTGGACACAAAATGTCTATTTACCAAAATGGACCTGATGATGTGTCATAAATTGTCTTAATAAATTTATAAAGATTTAAATCATGAAGAGTGGAAGTAAATGAAATTAAACTAGAAATCAATGATAAAAATATATCTAGAGAGTCAACAACTATTTGGAAATTAAACAAAAAAATGTCTAAACAGTACGTAGGCAAAAAGAAGTCACAAATTAGAAAATATTTTAAATGGGAAGAACATGTGTGCAGTGAGGTTAATACAGCACTTGGGAGAAAATTTATAACTTTAAGTGCTTATATTAAAAACAAAGAATGGTCTAAAAATTAATATTCTAAACTTCTATAGTAAGAAATTAGAAAAAAGAGCAAAGTAAAATCAAACTAAGCAAAAGGAAGAAAGTAATAAAGATAAAAGCAGAAACTAATAAAATGGAAACAGACACATAGTAGAGAAAATTAGCAAATCCAAAAGTTGGTCCTTGGAAAAGATAAAAGAAAAAATGATAAACATCTAGCTAAACTGATCAAGAAAAGAAAAAGGGTAAATATAAACTATTTGGAAATAAAAACAAAAATAAACAAATGGGACCTAATGAAACTTAAAAGCTTTTGCACAGCAAAGGATACCATAAACAAGACCAAAAGACAACCCTCAGAATGGGAGAAAATATTTGCAAATGAAGCAACACGCAAAGGATTAATCTCCAAAATTTACAAGCATCTCAATATCAAAAAAACAAACAACCCAATCCAAAAATAGGCAGATGATCTAACTAGACATTTCTCCAAAGAAGATATACAGAGTGCCAACAAACACATGAAAGAATGCTCAACATCATTAATCATTAGAGAAATGCAAATCAAAACTACAATGAGATATCATCTCACACCGGTCAGAATGGCCATCATCAAAAAATCTACAAACAATAAATGCTGGAGAGGGTGTGGAGAAAAGGGAACCCTCTTGCACTATTGGTGGGAATGTAAGCTGATACAGCCACCATGGAGAACGGAATGGAGCTTCCTTAAAAAACTAAAAATAGAACTACCATACGACCCAGCAATCCCACTACTGGGAATATACCCTGAAAAATCCATAATTCAAAAAGAGTCATGTACCAAAATGTTCATTGCAGCTCTAATTATAATAGCCAGGACATGGAAGCAACCTAAGTGTCCATCGACAGATGAATGGATAAAGAAGATGTGGCACATATATACAATGGAATATTACTCAGCCATAAAAAGAAACGAAATTGAGTTATCTGTAGTGAGGTGGATGGACCTAGAGTCTGTCATACAGAGTGAAGTAAGTCAGAAAGAGAAAAACAAATACCGTATGCTAACACATATATATGGGATCTAAGAAAAAATAAAAAAGGTCATGAAGAACATAGGGGAAAGACGGGAATAAAGACACAGACCTACTAGAGAATGGACTTGAGGATATGGGGAGGGGGAAGGGTAAGATGGGACAAAGTGAGAGAGTGGCATGGACATATATACACTACCAAACGTAAAATAGATAGCTAGTGGGAAGCAGCCGCATAGCACAGGGAGATCAGCTCGGTGGTTTGTGACCACATAGAGGGGTGGGATAGGGAGGGTGGGAGGGAGGGAGAGGCAAGAGGGAAGAGATGGGGACATATGTCTATGTATAACTGATTCACTTTGTTATAAAGCAGAAACTAACACACTCCTGTAAAGCAATTATACTCCAATAAAGATGTTAAAAAAATAAAAATAAATAAACTATTAATATCAGGGATGAAAGAAGGTTTATTCTGCAGAAATAATCAGCCAGCATAACCCTATAGCCAAAACTTGACAAAGACATTACATAAAAAAGAAATTACAGATTAAATACACCTCATGAATATAAACACGAAAAATCTTAACAAAATACTATAATACAAAATCCAGTACTAAATAAAAGGAATAATGCATCATGACTAAATGGGTTTCATTGCAGGAATGCTAACTTGGCTGATGCTTTGAGAATCAAACAATGTAAATTGTCATATTAAGACAAAAGAGGGAAAACACGTGATAATTTTTATAGATACAGAAAATTGCATTTGACAAAATTCAACGCCCATTTGTAATAAAAGTCTTGGAAAAATAGAAATTGAAGGAAAGGGCAGTTATGGAAAAGCTACAGCTAGAATTATACTTAATGATGAAGTATGTAATGCTTTTCCCTTAATACCAGGAACAAGGCAAGGATACATGATCTCATCAGTTCTATTCAATATTGTACTAGGTTTTAGCCAGGAAATAGACAACAAAAATCAAAGCCATAAAGGTAGGAAATGAAGGCATAAAACTCTTGCAGGTGACATAATTGTTTACATATAAAATGCTTAAAAAGCTACAAAATAACTACTAAATTAATAAGTGAATTTTGCAAGGTCATAAAATACTAGGTTAATATATAAAAATCAATCATATTTATATGTTAGCAGCAAACAATTTGAAATTTAAATTTTACAAAGCAATGGCATTAACAATATAAAAAACAGTTAAATACCTGGGAATAAATGTGAAAAAAGATATGCAGGACCTATATACTGATAACTGGAAAACAATGTTGAGAGAAATAAAAGATATAAATAAACAGAGAGCTATACTATGTTCATGGATTCAAGACTGAATGTTTTATAGATGTCAATTCCCTTTTAATTGATGTATGGATTTAATGCAATCCCAATCAAATTAACTACTAGCAGCCTTTTTTTTTTAATTCCAGAAATTGACAGTATACTTCTGAAATTTGGATGGAAAGACAAGAACCTAGAATATACAAAGCAATTCTAAAAAGAAACAAAAAAGTTGAAGGACTTACACTTTCTAACTTCAGACCTTGAGACTTACCATAAAGCTACGTTTATCAGGGCAATATGGTACTGACATAAAGATCAACAAATAGATCAGTAGAACAGAATAAAGAGCCCAGAAAAAAAATTCTCACTTAGGTAGGTTATTTGATTTTTTATAAGGTGCCAAAGCAATCCAATGGGGAAAGAAAAGTCTTTTCAGTAAATTGTAGAACATATAATGACATGGGGTAAAAATGAACCTAGATCATTAAGCAAAATTAATTTAGGATGAATTGTATGCCTAAACATAAAGGGTGAAATAAAAATTTTTAAAAACAAACATAGGAAAATATCTTCATGACTTGTGGAAGGGAAAAGTTTCCTACATGGGACAGAGAAAGCAATAAGCACTAAAAATGTTTTGAAATATTAGACTTGACCAAAATCAAAGCCATCTGCTGGTCAAAAGGTATATTATATTTTAGAAGATGAATAAGTAAGCCAAAGACTGGGAGAAAATACCTATGAAATGTATATCTGAAGAACAGCTGGTATCCAGGACATATTTTTTAACTCCTGCACCTCAATTACGAAAAGACAAACAGCACAATAAAAATTGAGCAAAAGATTTAAAGAGACATCTCACAAAACAAGATATACAAATAGCAATAAGCACGTGACAAAGTCTTCAACATCATTAGTCCCAGGGAAAATGAAATTAAAACCACAACGAGATCCCACTTCACACCACTTGAGGAGCTAAAAGTTTAAAAATCTAATAATGGCAAATGTTGGTGAACAGATGGAACAAATGAAACTCTCATCTTCTTATAGAGTTTACACTTATACTTTATACACTCATACAGTATAAACTACCACTGTATACACTCATACAGTTTCTTATAAAGTTCAACTTCTATGGAATGACCAAGAATTCTGCTCCTAGATATTTACCCAAGGAAAAGAATGAAAGTATATGCCCACAAAACTTCTATACAAGAATATTTACAGTAGGTTTATTTAAAATATCCCCACATTGGAAACAAATCAAATGTCTCTCAACAGGTGAGTGGATAAATAACCTAATATTCTTACAAGGGAATGCAGCGCAGCAATAGAAAATGACACCAATACAGACAACAATGTGTGCAATTCTCATAGACATTATACTGAACAAAAGAAGCCACACACAAAAGACCACATGGGATTCCTTTTATATGAAGTTGTGAACAAGCTGAACAATTGTGTTCTGTGATGATATAAATCCAAACAGTGGTCGCCTTTGGGAGGTAGAGATTGACTAGCAGAGGCCAGGAGGGAATTTTCTGTGGAAATGGACATATTTATTTTCTTGATTGGGAGTTGGTTCCATGGGCATTAACATTTGTCAAAACCCATCACACTGTACATTTAAGATCTGCACACTTCACTGGTTAAATTTTATCTAAATTCAAAAAGAACTGCACACATAGTATGCCTAAATAATATAAAAATAAAAAATAAATTTGAATATAGAATATAAGAAGTGAATGGTAAAAATAGGGGGAGAAAAGAAGTATGAAAAAAAAGAGAGCTTCTGGAGAGGGTGTGGAGAAAAGGGAACACTCCTACAATATTGGTGGGAATATAAATTGGTGCAGCCACTATGGAGAACATAACAGAGGTTTCTTAAAAAACTAAAAATAGAGTTACCATATGATCCAGTGATCCCATTCCTGGGCATATATCCAGAAAAGATGAAAACTCTAGTTCAAAAAGATACATGCACCCCAATGTTCATAGCAGCACTATTTACAAGCCAAGACATGAAAGCAACCTAAATGTCCATCAGCAGATGAATGGATAAAGAAGATGTGGTATATATATATATACAATGGAATATTACTCAGCCATAAAAAGGATGAAATAATACCATTTGCAGCAAACATAGATGGACCTAGAGATTATCATGATAAGTAAGTCAGACAGAGAAAGATAAATATCATAGGATATCACTTTCATGTGGAAACTAATAAAAATGATACAAACGAACTTATTTACAAAATAAAAACAGACTCACAGACATAGAAATTTATGTTTACCAAAGAGGAAAGGGGAGGGCAGGAGGGATAAATTAGGAGTTTGGGATTAATAGATACACACTACTATATATATATATATATATATATATAATAGATAAATAACAACAAGGACCTACTGTATCATACAGGAAACCATATTTAATATCTTGTAGTAACCGATAAAGGAAAAGAATCTGAAAAAGAATATATATATATATATGTATAACAGAATCACTTTACTGTATACTTTACCCTAACACATATTGTAAAAAAACAACAACAAAAAAAAAAAACAGAGCTTCTTCCAGCAGTGGGCCCAGGCCAGAGGGCATGGCTTGGGGAATAGAAAGAGAAGTCCGCTCACCCCTTTGACTAGACCCCCTTGGGCAGAGCACCATCTGACCCACTCTACAAAGCAGCCCCATAAGTAGAAGGATACGGATGCAATACTAGCATATTAAACTTCCAGATCCCAAGCTGGCTAGAGTAGTATAGGGATGTGGAGACCCAGACTTTTTATGACTGTGCCATAAACTCCTACTGTGATCCTATCGTCTCTAAATAAGAGCCCTTGCGCGTGTGGGAGGGGTGTGGCTGAGGAAGACTGGGGGTGAGATTCTGGGTCATTGACTCATGTCTTTGGGGGGAATATGGTATTGACGCCCAAGAATCGTCCCTTTTGACCAGCACCCCAAGTGACGTAATGCAGGTTCTACAAGAATTTGACTTGCAGATCCCCCAGTTACCACCATCCCCCCCTTCCAGTATTCTGTGATTTCATCCTCTGTTAAGTGTAAATGAGTATCTTTGCAAGGGGTCCACATGCAGATGAGAATGCAGCCCTGGCTGTGGGCCTAATGTGCATTTAGAGAGATCCCCATAGACTAATCTCCCATCCAGAGTAATGGTAGCAGAGGCGTAATTACATTAGCATCGGGAAGGCAGCTGCAAAACTTAATCACTTTAGGGGCTTGGGCTTCCTGCATTGTAGCTGCCACTGGCCCAGGATGCGGTGTCAGATTAGCTGAGAGCTATGTGACAGGTTCATTAGCTGGAAAACCTCCCCAGCCCCCAAAATCAATTGCACGAGGCATGGAACCTGGAAACAAGGGAAGCCGCACTCCCTCCGCACCTCACAGCTGGTTCCCCTAGGAGACCCTGGCTGGTAATTACAGGTTGTATTTGCATGTAGGGTAGGCGCAGTGAGGAAATCAGGAGCCTGATGGGAAAAATAACCTCTACCCCTGTTTACTGAAACATCTCTGTTCCACAAACCACTGCGGTGCTGTCCCAATCATCCAATCTCCTGGGGTGGTATGGAGGCTAGAAAAAATCATTAGATTTTTGAAATCTGGAGTTGTTATGAAATCACTGAAGTCCCAAACCGAAGAGTGAAATGAAGGGTGGTGTTGAGAAAGGAGCAGCCTGTCTCCTCTGCAGCAGGAGGGATATAGGCGACAGGGGTGAGGCTGATTGCCTGGTTTGGGGCCAGCTGCCTTCTGCTGGGGTTTGACATGGGACCTCACTCAAGAAGGGCTGAGTCTGAGTCCTTGCAAATATAAAGCACAGCCAAGAATGAGGATGAACTGAGACAGGAGGGCTCAAGGAGGGGCTTGTGGTGGGCCTGAGTTTGACTCCCCAGATCCATCCACAGCTGTGATGAATCTAGCCCATCAGTCCACAGCACTGCTCCCCCCAACCCCTACCCCCGTGCCTACTATCTGTCCAGGGGCGGCCACGCGTCCTAAGTTGGCCTGATCAGACTGAAGGGAAAGATTCAGAAGGTTGGTTAAAAGGTCCCCCTGTCTGAAAGGAAAGCAGGTCCTAAAGCTCGGACCTTCCCAATCCCATAAGACCGGCAAGAGAGAAATGACAACTGGTTCAGGACTCCTGCCAGCCTCTAGAGAAATCCTGGAATATGCAGCTCTGACACATTAATACCCTGCACAGATCGAGAGACTCGTGGTCTCCCAGATTCTCATCAAGCCATTGGACTTCTCTTCCATAAACGTGTTCTCACCACAGCCACGAAGTGACGGAGCCGCGTGTAAATAGGGGTTTCAATCAAAGATATGCACAGGGTATTAAACATGTACCAAGGGAAGAGTTAACTTGAATACAAGGTCAAAATCAGCAACAAGTTCTACCTGCTTTCCTTTCTTACTGAAGTTTGCCCGCCAGGGCACCGTGGGTTGTCACTTGCCTCGAGTTGGAAAACGGTTTGCATTCGCAACTGTAAATTTATTCATTCTTTTAATTTATGTAAGGTTTTTGTATGCAATTCTCAATTCTTTAAAAGATGACAACAGATTTTGGTTTTCTACTGTCATGTGAGAACATCAGGCCCCAGCAATGCGTCACTGTGAGGAAATAAAAGTGCTGCAGTAAACTGAAAAAAAAAAAGGGTTTCCCTGTCTTCTCCTGGTGGGTGTAAGGAAGCACATTGCCCTGTTGTCACTGGCCACCGTATTGCAATCAGGCCATGGACCAGCTTCAGGGTGACTGAGTAAAGAGACTGGAAAGAATCTGGGTCCCTGACGAGAGCATCAAACATTGATAGAACTTTGCCTGAAGCCCACCCTGCCTAGACGTGAGACATACACTTCCTCATCGTTTAAGCCTCTTTGCCTCAGATGTCTTTTATTTGCTGTCCAGAGCCTCCTGACTGGTACAGCATCCCACAGAATGGGCTGGACACAGAAACTGACCAGGAGCTTAGCAGAGAATCGTAATTGGTGAAGCAGGCCCAGGTATAGGAGCCTATCATTCTTGTCTCAAACTTCCATGACATGTCTTCTTTCATGGCATTTTTTTCTACAAAGATATACTTGATTTGCATATTAAGTATTAGGAATATTCTTAAATTCCACCAAGAAAAAGTTTCTCTCCTGTGTTTTATGAAACCCAAAGCCCTCTCAGTCTGTCCTTTATTTCCCACTTTTAAAAAAGAAAAATTTATTGAAATATAGTTGATTTACAATGTTGTGTTAGTTTCAGATGTACAGCAAAGAGATTCAGTTATACATGTATATATAAATATATATGTTCTTTTTTTACACTGTCTTCCATTATAGGTTATTACAAGATATTAAATAGGAGTTTGGGATTAACATATACACACTACTATATATAAAATAGGTAACCAACAAGGACCTACTTTTTAACACAGGGAACTATACTCAATATTTACCATTTTTGAAAGAAGTACATATAGAGGTGAGAAATATCTCACTCTTCTTGTTAAGAAAAAATATCAGCATAAGCGTAGTGGTAAATGGCTACTGTCATATGGCCTCCATGTGAAGGATACAGTGGAGAGTAGTGGAGACTGAGATTAAAGAGAGCATCCTACCCCACCTAAAGGGCTTCAGCAGAGGGTGACATGCAGGAATGTGAGCCCAGGATCACCTAATCTTCTGACTCTTCAAAAGAAGCTGTAAGCATTATTTACAATGGTCAAGACATGGAAGCGTCCATCAACAGATGAATGGATAAAGAAGCCGTGGTGTATATATATATATATATATATATATATATATATATACTACTACTCAGCCTGAAAATAGAACGAAATTTTGCCAATGGTTACCAGTGGGGAAGGGGAAGGGGCAATATTGGAGTAGGAAGGAGGTGGGAGGTACAAACTACTCAGTACAAGATAGGCTCAAGGATGTATTGTACAACATGGGGAATATAGCCAACACTTTGTAATAACTGTAAATGGAAAGTAACCTCTAAAACTTGTATAAAATTTTTTAAAAAGAAGCTGTAAAATAGAATTTGTATGCGAAGTCTCCATTAAAAACAACAAAAAAAGCAGATCAGCACTGTATGGGCCAAACAGAATACATCTGTGGCTGTTAATGCTTGGCCAAGGCTCAGCCTGGCAGATCTCAAGCGTGAGATGAGTGGGCCCTGCATCTCCAAGTAAACCATCAGCTATGTACAAAGTTGTGTCATCACAGTATTATTTATGGCACTGAAAATGTGGAAACAAGCTAATTTCTAATAACAAGGATCAGCTCAATAAACTATGGCAAATCTACCTGGTGGAAGATTATGCAACTGTTTAAAAAAGACACTTAGAAGAAGTAACTTGAGAGAAACACTTATGATATAATGTTAAGGTGGGGGGGACAGAGTCCACACACTTGTATATATAACATGATTACAACTCTGGCAAAGAATACAGAACAGAACAGTGCATTAGAAATTAATTCTAAAAGCAAGTGAACCAAATATTGTCAGGCATTGTTTCTGGGTGGGGAGAGTATTACCCACTCTTCTTCTCCTTAGACCTGGCCTACACGTGTGTCTGCCTGCCGGAGTCCTTCACTCTCTCTTCCCGAGGCATCTCCACCTGGACCTGGTCCACACTCCGCCCCCCTCACCTTCCCTCCCACAGGCCTCCCCACGTCTCTCCGGTTCCTCTGCAGAGCATCTAGAATCCACCAGCTCACTCACCTCCCTGCCACCCACCCCGGTTTAAGTCGGCAGGCCTAAAGCAATATCTTCATACTTGGTCTCTCAGATTCCATTCTTGTCCCCTAAAATCCCTCCTCCACAGAGCAGCCACACTGATCCCTTTAGAGGTTCTTGTAGATCAGGTCCCCCCCTGTTTAAACCTGCTCCCCCGACACCCTAGCGATTTCTCAGTGGTGCTGGTACAGGTTCAGTGGCTAGGTGATATCAGGGCCTTTGTTTCTGTGAGGATCTTGGTCTTTTCCTCATGGTCACAAAAAGCTGCCTTATCCAGGCAGGAAAGACTTGGGATCTGTTCTTTTCATCTTCCAGTAATCTTGCCCTGAGTCATGCCCCAGGGGCACCTCTGTGATTTACAAAAGCCCAGTGGGTGGCAGGGCCACTCTCACTGGATCTTCCAGCTCCCTGATGAGGCTGAGCTCCTACTAGGTGCCAGCCACTTTGCCAAGCACTTGACATTAGCAAGATTCTAGAGGTGGCCCCAGATTCCTGTCCCCTGCTCATTCAATCAACACTAACCCAGGTACTTGTGTGAAGGCACTTTGCAGAGGTTATCTGGTAGGGACCTGACCCAATCAGGTGAGCCTTTAAAAGCAGAGAGTTTTCTCCAGCTGGAGGCAAAAGAAGTCAGAGATGTTAGAAGCCCAAGAAGGATTCTACGCACCTTTGCTCTTTAGCGATGAAGCGGGTACTTGCTGAGGGATGTGGTGGCCTCTAGAAGCCAAGAATGGCCCCTGATTCATAGCCAACAAGGACATGGGGACCTTGGTCCTACAGCTAGCTGCAAGGAACTGGGTTCAGCCAACAATAAGAATGAGTTTGGAGGCAGATCCTTCCCTGGAGCCTCCAGATAAGAACCTGGCCTGGCTGACACCTTGATTCTGGCCTTATGAGAACAGAAGCAGAGAGCCCAGTGGGCCTGCCTGGACTTCTGACTTTCAGAACCGTGAGATAACAAGCAAGTTTTGTTTTAAGCCACTTTTGGGGTAATTTGAGGTAATTTCTTACACAGCAATATGCAGCAATAAAAAACTAATGCACTCATTTAATCATTAGTCCTTAATCCACCAGCCCTGCTGGGTGGACGTTCTCATCTTCTGTTTACAGGTGAGGCTCCAGGATGTTTTTTCTGTTTTTTTTTTTTTTTTTTTTTTTTTTTTTTTTTTTTTGCGGTACGGGGCCTCCCCCCCCCTGGGCCTCTCCCATTGCGGAGCACAGGCTCCGGACGTGCAGGCTCAGCGGCCATGGCTCACGGGCCCAGCCGCTCCGC
>NC_041224.1:174071441-174132651 GCF_002837175.3 Physeter macrocephalus
CCGCGGCACGTGGGATCCTCCCGGACCGGGGCGCGCACCCGCGTCCCCTGCATCGGCAGGCGGACTCCCAACCACTGCGCCACCAGGGAAGCCCTGGGATGTTTTCAACGTGCAAAGGTCACCCAGAGGCCCCAGGACTGCAGGCTGAGGCTCTAACTCGCGGCCTCACCAGCTGCATCTTTGAAGCATCCGTCGTGGGCTGGCTCAGGGCTGGACGCTGGGGACACAGAGGTGACCCAGCGAAGCCTTTGCCCCTGAGGAGCCCATGGGTTTGTGGAGGAGATTTCCTGGTGAGATGGGAATAAGGAAGGAATTAGCTGAAGAGGCTCTTCGGACTCAGCCACAGCCCTCACAGTGCAGCCTGATCCACCATCCTCGCTTTCAGAGCTGAAAGGGGAGTTGGCAGGAAAGCCAGGCTGCTGCCCGCTCTCCTGACCCTGCTGCTCCCTTTCTCCCCGCAGAGGGCAATCATGGGCCCTTCGGTCCCCTCGGAAACATGGAAGGAAGGAGGGCCAGGTGCCACGTTGCTGATACCCGTCACCCCCCCACCCTTGGGAAGAGCGGAAGGGACCGTGCATCCTCCAAGCCGGAGGGACCACGAGGAGGGAGGGCGGAGGTGCCAGTCAGCCACCTGCTCCCTCTCCTCTCTCCATCAGCCCCTCTTCTCTGCCCATGGCCACACCCAGAGGCCAGGACAACTGGGGGGCAGGCAGGGCTTCATACCGTGAGTGACAAGGGTTAGGGACAAACTGATTCCTTTCTCTGCCCCTGCGAGGACCCAAGGGCAGACTCCCAGGGTGACAGAAGTCCTGGGAGCTCCCAAGCTCCTTCCCGGCCCCAGCTGTGAGCAACTGCCTGTCATAAGGAAGCTGGAAGGAGACGAAAGCCCAAACCCCGGGCTTCTCCAGAAACGGCCTCTGACCATACAGCTTTTTCCACGCCACCTCTTGCCACTGTATTATTGCTCACGACCCCTGACCACAGCGGCAGCACAGACAGATCTCTTTGCACCCTGGATGCCTGTCGCGGGGCAGGGCAATCGGAAAGCACGGACTTGGAACAAATGCCCCCATGGTCCGTGATGGGAAGTGGAAGGCTGGCCAGTCACTTCTTTCCCAGGTCGGCACAGAGCGAGGACGAGGCGCTGGCACAGCCCCGCACCCAGGAAAGGGGGGGGACACACCAGTTCTTCGCAGCCTAAGGGACGGAACAAAGACCCAGGGGGGACTGCTTGGAGTCTGCCAGGAACCCAGGAAGCCCCGGCGTGAGGACTATTTGCAAATGTCTTGCTGCGAAAGGGGAAAGACCCTGCTCTGTGAGAGGTGCTCTTGTCCTGCTGCGTACGGGTGGGTTTGGACAGGTAACCGTAGGCTGCCGAGAGCTGGGTTGCTTTGGGGACAGTGAAAACATGGGATTCGGGGACCGGCAGGGAGGTGGGTGAGGAGAAGGAGTGGATGCGCCGAGCCGCGGCAGGCTGGGGCTCGGGGCGGTGCGGCTGGGAGGGCGCCCAGCTGAGGATGGTGGAAGGGCTCCCCGGGGGGCTGTCTGCGATGCTCGCCCCGCCCCTTCTCCCAGACCTTCCGAGCATCTTCACTGCATGCTCACTCGTGCACGCTTCTTGCTGGCTCTGTCTCATTTGTTTCATTTGCAGAAACAAAGAGCCGGGGTCCCAGTCAGGTTCCGCACACACAGGTGGGATGTGGGGCAGGGAGACGAGCCAGGAACTGAATTCCGTGGAATCAGGGGCTTGGGGCCAGAGGTGTCCATAGGAACTTAAATCCCCAAGAACTATTGGGAAACGTTGGCTTTCCCCAGGGTGAGAATTGGGGGCTCCAGTGGACCTGGTGTAGATGGTATGAGTCAGAGAAATCTCTACTGACCTGAAGTCTTTCAACCATCCATTCCTACGTGCCTTCCCGCCCCCCCGCCATACCACACACACACACACACACACACACACACACACCCCAGAGCCTGATAAGCGCCCCCTCCGTGTGCCCACCCAACCCTGACACCTACTCCAGCCCACGGTGGCACCCACCACACTGTATTGTCATCACCTGTTTACTTCCTTCCACCCTCTCTGGGCCCTAGGATCCTCAAGCCCAGGGACTGAGTTTACGTGTCTCAGATCCCCCAGAACTTAGCTCAAAGCTCAGTCAAGGCTGGTGCTGGATGGAGAGAACAGGATGGACCTTTCTGGAATCTGACATTGCGCCAGGCTCCGAGAGTGCAAGTCAGATAAGACCTGCCACCTGCCCCCAGAGGTCTCAGAGTCTTAATGAAGCGGGCGTCCTGGGGGCAGTGAGGTCCCCATCTCGGGAGGTATCGAGACCCAGCTGAACACCAGCTCTGCAGAGAACCGGGCAGGCACTCAAGCTCCAACGGGCAGCGGCCTCGATGCCGCCAATGTCCCTTCTGGCCGTTGAATCTTCTGAGCCCCTGAGATCAGGGTCCAGCAAGATATTGGCTCCCAGGTGTTTGCTACCCACATACTTCCAGTTTCCAGTGAGCCGTCTGTGTGCGGAGGGGGTGAAGGAGAGCTGAGTCACCATTTGCGGTGCCTGAATAAAAGTCCCCTCCCTTCTTAATAACCATTATAAACACATTACGGGTCAGCTGTGTTTGTTTGCTCCTTGGAGTTTATACGGCTGCACGAAATTTAGTAACAAGGATGAGCCCACAAACATCAGACCACCCCGTATTTAGTCATCTCTGTGTCTGGTGCGTACGTCACCCGCGATATACTCGTGCTGGACGAGAAGAGGAGCGGAGTCAGTAGCCCCCCACCCGGCTGGCTCACCCCTCCGGAGCCCTTGCTGGCCTCACCACTGGCTCGGGGAAGTCCTCGTCCCTGGGGAAGCTGAGGGGCCTTTGGGCTGGGACACAAAGGAGGCCACAGTTCTCAGTGACCTTTTTGTACTAACTTCTCTACTCTGAATCCCCAGCAAGGCCGGCTTCCTCTTTCCTGACACTCCAGAAGCAAATCCATAAGTTACTGGGAACCCAAAGCAGGTATCAGATGCTTTACACGATGGATCTGTTGTCTCTGGTCTTCCTGATAAATTAGACTTTAAAATCCCATTTCACAGATGGGTAACTCGAGGCTGAGCAGGCTAAAGGATTTCCCACTAGGCCTCAGGCCAGTCTGACTCTTTTCCTGCCTTCCAAACCTGTTCTCAATCTCAGCTAATGGCATCAATCTCCACCTGTTCTTCAAATGTCCAGAGTCATTTCTAACATTGCCTTCATCCCCACTGTATCTCCTAACATTGGCTTGAGCTGTATGTGTCATAATTCAAACGACAGTGGCTTAACTAAGAAGGTGTCTGTTTGTATAGTGTAACATGACATCTCGGGGCAGGCAGTCTGGGGCTGGTGCACCTGCTTAAGGAAGTCACCTGGAACCCAGGTCCCTTGTAGCCTTCTGCTCCACCATCCTTACCTGGAAGCCCTCATCCTCATGGTCACAAAAATGCTACTCTACCTCCAAGCATTGCAGCTACATTCCAAGCAGGACACGTCAAGGCAAAGACGATGTAGGGCAAAGGCTCACGTCACCTGAGTTTGTTCCTTTTTATGTGGGAAACAATAGCTTTGCCTGATAGACTTCTGTTTACGTCGCTTAGGCACAACTGGGTTACACAACTGGCTGCCTTGCACCTCCCACTACCAGACACCTGGCAAGGCGAGCAATCACAAGGCACGTTGCTGCCCTGAACAAAACGGAGCTTCCGTTGGCAAGAAAGAAGAGAATGGGTATTGGATAAGCAATCAATTCCCTACCACACAGCTCCCACATTTAACCAGCCCCTCCATCGCATCTGGTCGAACTTCTCAGTTTCATCAAACCCACCTCCCTTCCCCTTGCCAAGATTTCTACCCGGTTCAGGCCCACAGTAACCTCCTCTAACTGTGCTCTCTGCCAGCCTCACCTCCTCTCCCGTCCCCTCCGCGCGCTGCCACCCAGCAATCTTTCTAAAGCACAGAACACATTGCCTCCCTGCCCTCAAACCTCTAATGCCTCTCCATTGCTTAGAAAAGGAAGTCCGGATTCCTCAAGCTGACACGAAGGGCCCTTTACAGTCCAGCCCCATCCCCCTTCTTCCCTTACCTCCTAAATTCCCGATGGTCCAGCCACTCGCTTTCCTACTCCCCACACCGAAGATCTACTCCCATGTCGTGCTCATGCCGTGCCGCCATCTTGGATGACTTTCTCCCTGCATGTCATACCTCTTAGAAATGCTCCTTTATTTTTTTTAAAATTTATGTTATTGAAGTATGGTTGATTTACAGTATTGTGTTAATTTCTGCTGTACAGCAAGGTGATTCAGTTATACACAGGTATACATTCTTTTTCACATTTTTTTCCATTGTGGTTTATCACAGGATATTGAACATAGTTCCCTGTGCTATACACTAGGACCTTGTTGTTTATCCATTCTGTATATAATGGTTTGCATCTCCCACTCCATTCCTCTTCCATTCCCCCTCCCCCTTGGCGACCACAAGTCTGTTCTGTATATAATGGTTTGCATCTCCCACTCCATTCCTCTTCCATTCCCCCTCCCCCTTGGCGACCACAAGTCTGTTCTGTATATAATGGTTTGCATCTCCCACTCCATTCCTCTTCCATTCCCCCTCCCCCTTGGCGACCACAAGTCTGTTCTCTATGTCTGTGAGTCTATTTCTGTTGCCTAGATAAAGTCCATTTGTGTCATATTTTCGATTCCACATGTAAGCAATATTGTATGGTATTTGTTTTTCTCTCTTTGACTTACTTCATTTAGTTTGATCATCTCTAGGTCCACCCATGTTGCCTCACATGGCGGTGTGGAAATGCTCCTTTACGCCTCCACTCACCACCTTTCCTGTGACCACTTGCTCATCACCCCAGCTGGGATCAACCTCTCCATCCTCAATGTTCCCCTCAGATAACATTTCACAGTTTGGCTTGGCATCCATCTGGCTGCGGCAGAGTCTCTTGGATGGCTTGTGACGGACCAGCACCCATCTCTCTACTTCCAGTAATAACCTCTTGGGGATCCATTCTTCCCCATCCTGCTTCACAGGGTCCTGCCATTCTGGTGAGATCCTAGGGGCCTTGGTTAAGCATCTCCTGAAGCTAGACATACTCCTGGACTCTTCAGCTATGTTAGACTCTGAAATTCCTTCTCACTTGAGTCTGTTTCTGTTGGATTTTCCATTACCTGTGCTCGCAAGAGACTTTCCAGAAAGCGTGTGTCTCTCCCTGGCTGGTTGGAATCCTTTGACAGGCAAGGTCTAGAGTTTGTTCCACTTTGTTCCCCTGGCCTGGCACAGAGCTCCATCCCTGCAGGGAGGGGAAGGGAGGGAAGAGGGAACTAAGATACTGCTGACGTGTGGGAGGCCCACGCTGCTTCATCCTGGAGCCTCAGGTCACTGCCTGCTTCATGTCACCTCAATCCCGCTGAACTGCACTAGCCACACGTGTCCTTAGCTTCTCCCTGACACTTGGAACCTCCTTAGTAAGTGACCCTCAGTAACATGTGAAATGAAGTCTCCCGTGAGCATCTCTGGTTCCGAGTCCCGTTCTAGTCAGGCTGGCAGTGCCTGGCAGGTACATAGCAGACATTTAATAAATGTTAGTTGTTTCGCTGGGTAAGCTGCCACGAAAAGCCCCTGCCCCCCGTCAGTGCCTGGAAGAGATCTGCTATCTTAGCTCCACTACGGTGTCAGCAGGGAATATTGGCCAACCTTACCTTTGATTACGGAGGGCAAGCCACCTAGATCTGGTGAGCCTCCAACTCAAGGCCCCACCATCTCTGCCCTGAATTGTTGCGAAACACTCATAACTGTTCTTGGTCATTCACCCTTGCCCCCTCGTCTATTATTAACACAGCAGCCAGAGTCATCTGTTGAGAGGTTAAGTTAGATCTGTATCTCCTCAGCTCAGAACGCTCCAGGGCTCCCCTCCCATCCCACCTAGAATAAAAGACAAAGTGAGTAGCTTCCCTGGCTCCATTGCCCTCCAAGGCCCCTCCATCTCCTCACCCTTGGCTCTCCCTGCTCACTTTGATCTGCTCAGTCCCTCCCTGCGTGCTCTGGGCATCCTAGGCCCTGCCCACGCTAAGGGCTCACACGGCCCTTCCTTCTGCAAAGCTGCTCCCCCAGGGACCTGGACATCTTGTTCCCTCCCGTCCTTTGGGGTCCTCCTCAAATGTCACCTCATCTACTAAAGTGGCACTTGCTCCATCCCACCAGGACTCCCCATCGCCCCATCATACGTCCCGCCCTCGATGCTGACACCTGCCAGGGTGCACGGTCATCTGCTCATTGACTCAGTGCCCGGTTCACAACGGAAAGGTGGCCCCATCCCCAGACCAAGCACTTTCTTCAGAGCTGAAACTCCACACCGACACCCATACGTGGGATTTCCAGGGATGCAGGACGCAGAGGATGTGGCTTTTGTCCTCCAGAAAAGCGTCAGAGGACCCCTCACCAAAGGGTCCGTTTGGTGAAAGCTTTCTGTGGCCTCTTCCCACTTCACCTCTGAGAAGCCAGGACAGAGGGAGGCGACAACGTGTACTGGGCACCTATTATGCGTCAAGTAAAGTGCTATGATTTAACCGGAAGGTTAACTCTTATTTTATTTTAAAATAAACACGAGGAAATATCAAAAAGTCAGCTGCCTGAGCTGACCTCTGTGCATCAATATTTGAAATATCAAACCATCCATCCACTTTGATAGGATGCCCAGCTCTGTGGGGGTCTTAAGCCCAAGCTTCATCTGCCCTTTGGCCAATCCTAGAGTGACTAAGCCCATCCTACAGATGATAAAACTGAGGCTCAAAGAAGTTCAAAATCTTGCTCGGTGATTCAGCTAAGGTCCAATCTCCATCCAACCCCAGATGAAGTGTCTCCCGTGCCTTCCTACATGCCTGTCCCCATCTCACTTCTGCCCCTGCCCCTCAGAGAGCCCTATCCAGGGCTGAGGGCCTGGACCGGGGAGCCCGGGATCCAACCCCAGGTACGGATGGGCCACGACTGTGAGGCAGCTCTGCTGGGTTCCTGCCCAGCTCTTCAACCAACCAGCCCCATTTTGTTCCCTGCTGAGCTGAGGACACACTGTAGGTGGAGGTCTATAAGGTCCAAAAGCGTTCAGTTCGTTGAACCCAGTGGCTGCATCTGATGGAGAGCCACGGACTAGCTGGCCAGTGCCTCCCAGGTGCTAATGTCCCTCTTCTGAAATGTCGTTGGGTGGAGTCCTGAGTGTGCAACCGAGGGGGTGTTTTTAGCCTCGGACGGATGCAGGAGCCTGGGTTTTACAGGATGCGTTTCCTCCTGCTCCGCGTGGCCACCTCCTCTTCTGTGGCCCTGAAGGAAATCACCTTGGCAGAGCTGAGAGACCTCTGGCAACCGTCCCCCACACGCCACGCTTTGTCAGCCTCTGTGTCCCCGTCCTTCGGTGTCCTGGGCCAGCCCCGCCACAAGCAAGGTGTGGCCTTCCCCAGCATGCCTGCCCACCCCCGCAGGCACACCTGTGGCATGCCTGCCACCAACCCTTGAACGTGGCTTACTCCTCTCGTCCCACAGGGCTGGTCATCGCTCTGGGCACCTGCAGGTCTGAATCTTGAGCAGCTAGGATGAGCAGAAACCTTCCTACACACCAGGCCACAGGCCATGGGTGATTCAAGTGGAACCCAGCCCTCAAGGAGCTCACGTTCTTGTGGGGCCACGTGGTAACATGTAAGTGGACACGTAAGTGAGATGATGTCAGGAACTGAGGAAGCCTGTGAAGGAGACGAGATGGAGGCTGGTAGAGGGGTGCCCGGGCGGCTCCCCGAAGAGGCGACCTCTGAGTTCTGAGCGATGAGAAGGCAACACCAAGATCTCAGGGAGAATATGGAAGCAGCCCAAGTGTCCATCAGCAGATGATAGATAACGAAGATGTGGTACATATATATTGATACAATGCAATATTACTCAGCCACAAAAAAGAACGAAATGTTGCCATTTGCAACAACGTGGGTGGACTTGGAGGGCATTACGCTAAGTGAAATCAGTCAGACAGAGAAAGACAAATACTGTATGCCCTCACTTATATGTGGAATCTAAAAATACAACAAACTATGTAACAAAAAAGGAAGCAAACTCACAGATACAGAGAACAAACTAGTGGTTACCAGTGCGGGAGGGGGGCATTATAGGGGCAGGGAAGTGGCAGTCACATGCTATTGGGTGGAAGACAGGCTTAGGATGTATTGCCCAACATAGGGAATATAGCCAATATTTTGTAATAACTGTAAGTGGAAAGCAATCTTTTAAAATTGTATAAAAGTTTTTTTAAAAATCTTTGGAAAAAGATCTCAGGCAAAACATTCCAAACTGAAGGATGAGTGAAATGATGCTGAGAGGCCTGGAGAGCATCACAGGATGAGGGGCAGAGAGCAGGTGTGCGTGGCTGGTGGCTGGAGCTGAGAGGGAGGGTGTGGAGCAGGCAAAGGAGTGAGAGCAGCGAGAGCAGGGGGTGCCGCCCCCATAAATAATCTGGCTTCCATCTGAAGGGTAATGAGAGGCCACTGCAGGGGCACTAGACAGGGCATGACGTGATCTGACGTCAGTAACCCTCCATGTCACTATCTGGCCTTAATGAGATCACTCAGCTCCTGGGGAGAGTGAAGGAGGGGGGCCCATCAGGAGCTCTCTGGGGGCCACGTGACAGCTGGCGGTGACTGGGCTCAGGTGGAGGAATGAGGGGCTGACGCGGGGGTGGAGCTCCCAGGAGAAACGAACTGGTGGTTTGGAAGAAGGGTCTGAGGAAAAGAGAGGAACCAAGGGCACCCTCTGGGTTTCTGACCCAGCCACAAGGCAACCAGGGATGCAATTTCCTGTCTTGGGGAAGATTCAGGAAGGGGCAGACTGCGAAGTAGGGGTGAGAGCCAACTGTTCAATCTCGTCCTGTTAGGTTAGAGGGGTCTGTTACTCATGTGGGTGGAAAGGGTCAATTGGCACAGAGAGAGGAAGAGTCTGGAGACATCTGGGATGGAGACAGGGCCTTTGGAGTCAGCATATGATGGTATTTGAAGCCATGGGCTGCAAGCACTTGGCTATGGAGTATGGGCAGATAGAGGAGGGAGGCTGAGGGCTGGCCCTGGGGCACTCTGGCAGTGTGGGGGTTGGTGAGGAGGAGGATGCCACAGAAAGGTATCAGCCTGTAAGGTGGGAGCCTAGGGAGGGGAGAGTCTCAGGAGGACCATGTGGCCAGTTACATCAAATGACAGCAGGAGGTTGAGGGAGAGCAGGACGGAGAACTGAGCCTTGGCACGATGGAAGGCATTGGTTACCTAGAGCCATCTCAAGGGGATTCGTGAGCACAAGCGCCGGCTTAGAAAGGCTGGAGGAGAAGATGAGAAAGTGGAGATAACAAGTCAAGACAACACTTCATGGAAGCAACCTAAGTGTCCATCGACAGATGAATGGATGAAGAAGATGTGGTACATGTATATACAATGGAATACTACCCTACTCAACCATAAAAAAGAATGAAGAATGCCATTTGCAGCAACGTTGGTGGACCTAGAGATTATCATACTAAATGAAGTCAGACAAAGACAAATACCACATGATATCACTTATATGTGGAATCTAAAACATGATACAAATGAACTTATTTACAAGGCGGAAACAGACTCACAGACTTAGAAAACAAACTTATGGTTACCAAAGGGGAAAGGTGGGGAGGGATAAATTAGGAGTTTGGGATTCACATATAAACACTACTATATATAAAATAGATAATCAACAAGGAACTACTGTATAGCACAGGGAACTCTACTCAATATTCTGTAATAATCTAAATGGGAAAAGAATTTGACAAAGAATAGATACATGTATATGTATAGCTGAATCCCTTTGCTGTACACCTGAAACTAACACAACATTGTAAATCAACTCTACGCCAACATAAAATAAAAATTAAGAAAAAAATGACACAAATGCACTTATCTACGAAACAGAAACAGACTAACAGACATAAAGAACAGATTTGTGGTTGCCAAGGGGGCGGGGGAGGGATGGATTGGGAGTTTGGGATTAGCAGATGCAAGCTCTTATATATAGAATGGATAAACAACAAGGTCCTACTGTAGAGCACAGGGAACTATGTTCAATATCCTGTGATAAACCATAATGGAAAAGAATATATATATGTACATATATATGTATAACTGAAGCATTTTGCTGTACAGCAAAAATTAACACAACACTGTAAATCAACTATACTTCAATAAAATAAAGTTTTAAAAATAGACAAATCTTTGTGGTGCTGGGAAGGAAGCAGAAGAATGGGGTGGTGTGTGGAGGAACAGGTGCAGTCAGAGGAGTTTCCAAGGCTGCCCTTGGGACATACTTGGGCAGCCCATCAGAAAGGGTGCCATTGGTGATGGGGAAAAGGGAAAGGATAACTACAGAAGGGAAGACCTTGAGAGGGTGAGAGGGAAAGAAATCCTGAGCCAAGTGATGGAAACAGACATATCTTCCATTATGGAGCATGTGGAGAGCAAGGCTGAGAGGCTGTGACTTGGTGATGGTATGTCTCCATCCAAATAGATTGACTGTCTCTATAAAATAGGAGACAAGGTCATCAGCCAAGAGGAAGGGAAGAAAGCAAGGTGGAAGATGTAGAGAGGGAAGAAGGGGTAAACTAGGAAAATGGAGGTGGAATCTCTAGGAAAGTAGAGATGCATTTACTGAACGTGTTCATTGCCTCTAGAGATCTGTGCTTTTAAATCTGACATATAAACAGCCAGCTCCATTGCCTCATTTTTCCTGGCTATAATCAACTTATAGGTGCAGGTGGAGGGTTGAGTAGATAGTTGGAAAAGAGAAGTTTTGGAAGGAAGTGAATTGGAAGAATAGGAGTTGGTGGTCAGAAAGTGGGAAGCTTCAAATCAAGATTGAGACCTAGAGGGACTTCCCTGGTGGTGCAGTGGTTAAGAGTCCGCCTGCCAATGCAGGGGACACAGGTTCAATCCCTGGTCCAGGAAGATCCCACATGCCTCGGAGCAACTAAGCCCGTGCGCCACAACTACCGAGCCTGCACTCTAGAGCCCACGTGCCACAACTACTGAAGCCCACGTGCCTAGAGCCTGTGCTCCGCAACAAGAGAAGCCACCACAACGAGAAGCACATGCGCCGCAAAGGAGAGTAGCCCCGCACTCGCCGCAACTAGAGGAAGCCCACGCGCAACAACAAAGACCCAACGCAGCCAAAAATAAATAAATAAAAAATAAATTAATTTTAAAAAAAAAGATTGTGACGTAGAAGAACTTATGGTTACCAGAGGGGAAAGAGGGGTGTGGGGAGGGATAAATTGTGGATTGGGGTTGACATATACACACGACTATATATAAAGTAGATAACTAATAAGGACCTACAGTACAGCACAGGGAACGCTTCTCAATCCTCTGTAATGGGAAATATAATACTCTATATGGGAAAAGAATCTAAAAAAGAGTGGACATATGGATATGTATAACTGATTCACTTTGCTATACAACAGAAAATAACACAACATTGTAAATCAACTATACTCCAAAAAAATTATTTTACATGATTGCCAATGGATGGCTGAAATGGGTGGCAGAAGAGATCATTGGCTGTCCTTTGAGATCAGGCGGTTGTTTGGGGTTGGACGGTGCTGTGACTGCTACTCAGATTCCAGGACGCCACGCTCCCTGCTCTCTGCAGATCTCAGCCAATGGCAGACAAGGCGGCGGGCACAGAGGGGGCTCCCTGGAGATGCAACGAGCTCTGTGGTACTGTTAATACTCCAGAGCTCCCTGTGGGGTTAGGCAAAAAGCTGGTCTCCAGCAGAGTCTACCTTATTGCTTAGCTTTTCCACCTGCCCTAACCTCACTCCCCTTTTCTTGGTCGGACTCCTCAAAAAATCATTAGAACAAGAATCCATCTTCCAGGACAGAAGGATGTGCACATGCCAAGAATGGTGAAAGGCATGGTGATGGAGGAAGAGTAGTGAGTCAGTACTAACATTACTGGTGACTAAGGGGGGTGATGGGAAAGTCAAGAAAAGAGAGCCACGAGAAGGGGCAAGGGTCACAAAGACGGACAACGCACTTCAAAGGAGCTGGGGGCTTTGAAGAGGGAGGAGACAGCTTGGCCGTGGACTGAAGAGCAGCAGCATTGCCTACTATTCCCAGATCCTGAGACTGTGGAAAATATATCAGCCTCTGGAGAAGACTGCAAGGGAAGCAGTGTCCCGGATAGCCTGGGTTTGAATTAGTACGAGGTGAAATTAGCAGAACCCAGGACTGACTGAGTTCTGGAGGGCTCAGAGGAAGGGGTAGATGGGAGAGGAGGGTGGGAGACGGGGTCAGATTAGGAATGTTCAAAGCATCTGTCGGAAGCGGGTGGTCCTGGGTGGTCCAGGAGGCTCAGGTTCTGCCAGAGGCCGGGAGGGTTGGGTGTTTAAAGCTTGGCAGGATTGGTCCTGGGACTCAGAGCTTAAACTGATAGGACCCCAGGCTGCCGGACGCAGCCAAGGGAGCTGCACGAGTCTGAACGGAAAGAGCAAAATTCTCAGGCTTTCTCCAGGTTCATGGAAGACTAACTAAACTGACCTACACACAAAACCTGAGGGTCACCTGGGCCTCCCTGCCTCGCAGGGATCTGGAGACATTTCATCCAATCTGGAGACATTTCATCCAAACTCCTAGTCTAGGGTCTCTGAGTCTCCAGAGGGTCCTTCCCCTCCACACCCCAACCTGCCACCCACAAAGTGATTTTCGTGACTTCTCCAAGACCTGCTTCCTCGAGCCTTTGTCTCCAGCTCTGCACTTCTGCAAACTGGTTGCTGGCTTGATACCGAGCTCAGGGTCCTGCTCGTGAAGCCCAGGGATGCCTCTGGGGCCACATTTTGTGAGTTTAGCAATTGAAGGCATGCGTGGCCTAGGAGTCCATCTCTGTCTGCCCAGGTTCGGGCTCTTCCCTTCCTCTCTCAATCTCACCTCCTTCTCAACACCTACACACAGCAGACTCACCAGCATCCTCTTCCCGGTCGCAAGCAGGACGTTTCTGCCCTCACACAGGCCCCTGAAGGCTCTGCTTCTATCCCAAGCAGGCTTAGCCCTGGAGTTTCTTTCTAAGACATCAAATGCTCTCATTGAAAGGAACGTGAGGTACACGGTTTATCGCCCTCTGCCCAAGCCGAGTGGTGTGGTGGTTAGGGACACAGGCTCTGGAGTCGCACACAGCCAGAGGCTGAAGCTTTCTGAACTTCAGTTGCCTTCCCCAGGAAATGAGGGCAATAAGAGTGGAGTAATATTTTTTCCAGCACTTTCCTTGTGCCTGGCACCAGGCTAAGCATTTGACACCCATCTTATTTAATCCCAACATTATCCTTGTGAACTAGGAACTACCCCATTTTCCAAAGGAGAAAACTAAGGTTCGGTGATTTTAAGTAAGTTACCCACCATTGTAGGACTTTTAGTTGGCTGAGCTGGGATTCCATGCAGGGTCTTTTTTTACTTTGAAGATCTTGCTCTTAAGCCACCTGCAGTGATACAAAGTCAGGAACACTGGGTCCCCCCACTGGCTTATCCTCTAACTTGATCCTCCTACCTTTGGGGTTTCAGTTTTCCCACGTGTAAAATGGAAGGTGCCTTCGGCTATATTGCCACCGAATCTTTGAAAATGACGACCGTGGATCTGAAAGAGTTAATGCAATTGCCTGCAAATTCAAAACTCCCTTCTTACCAGGATCTGTCCCAAGGTTCCAAAATGGCTTTGAACATAAAAAGTACGTAATGGCTTAAATTTGCTTTGAAGGAAGGATTACAAGGCAATGAGTAAGAGTAGCCTCAACAGTTCTTCTGGGAGGTCCCTCAATTTTCCCAAATAGGGTTTACTTTTTCCAAGTTCTGTATTTTATCCACAGTGGGCTTCCCCCATGGAATCATGGTGCTAGGAATCAGCTCAGATGCCACCGACCTTCACAATGCGGAAGGCGGGGAGCAGGGATCCTTTGGTCCCAGGCGTCTTTACATACATGAGCATCCTGGTTTTTTGGTTTTGTTTTGCTTTTTTTTTTTTTTTTTTTTTTGCGGTACGCGGGCCTCTCACTGTTGTGGCCTCTCCCGTTGCGGAGCACAGGCTCCGGACGCGCAGGCTCAGCGGCCATGGCTCACGGGCCCACCTGCTCCGCGGCACGTGGGATCCTCCCGGACCGGGGCACGAACCCGCGTCCCCCGCATCGGCAGGCGGACTCTCAACCACTGCGCCACCAGGGAAGCCCTGAGCATCCTGTTTTTACAGACGGGAAGCTGAGGCCCTGAGAGGGTCAGGGCAGAGTCAGGACCTGAGCAGATCTTCAGGTCCAGAGCATCCCTTCTGAGGTCTCTGCAAGAGTCTCGGGGGAGCCATGCAGGGCACTGGAGGCCGGCACTCCTGACCCCGGCCAGCGCTTGGCCGTTCTCGCCTCTGCTTTTCCAGGATTTCTCAGACAACACTGGGGGCTGAGGGGGCTACTGCCCAGGGACCAGGGCCTGGGCCCCACCTGGCTTTAACCTGAGCAACTTTGTCCATGCAAGATTTTGTTCAAAAGAATTCTCCACCGCTTACAAAAAAAAAACAGTTTGGAAATACAGCTATCTTTTCCATGTTCTTTTTTTTTTTTTTGTCACATCTAAATTGGTTTCAGCAAAAATGTAAGGCTCTCTGCCATCAAGAATGCAGAGAAGAGCGTAATAAAGGCAGCTCTGCATTTGGGGCAGGGATTTGATCAGACAGAGAAGAAGTGAGTGAGTGAGTGAGTGAGTGTGTGTGTGTGTGTGTGTGTGTGTGTGAGTGTGTGTGTATGTGTGTGGGCACCAAGCCCAATCACAGAAAGTCCAGGCGGACAGGTCTGGTACAGGACATCCTGACCCCCTCCTAAGAGTGGGTGGCAGACGTGGCCTTGTTTATGCTCCCCAGATTCTAGATACACAAACAATATATCCCAACAATATGTTTGCCTGCAGAGTTTGTGGCCAGCTTCAAAGTGGCATATAAGGACTCACAGGGCTCTAGGCTCAGCTGTGCAGGCAGAGTCCTTCTAAGTGTCTGAAGAAGGCACAGAGGGAACATTCAGCCACCAAGCCATCTGATGGCTAAGAAATGCTCTAGAAAGAGCCCTGGCATGGGCATGGGTCTGGTCTCAGATCAGACCTTTATCCCCAGACTCCTGGGATGCCCTGGGCTTCAGCTCCATGTTCACCCGGCCCCAACCAGTATTCACAGCAGTGAGCTCTGCAATCTAGGTTGATGGCCCAAGATCCCTGCTTCTGGGCCCCCCAGTGCCAACAGGAAACTGACCAAACCCCAAGGCGCAGCATGCAGGCTTCCGTATGATCTGGGGCCCACCTGTCAGGCAATCACTAAACCCACTCGTGACTTTATTCCTGTGTTTATCAATTGCATGAATGCCGGCTCAACTGCTGACTCCGGGGTCTATGTCCCTTCTGTGCCATCCAGAGCCTCACCAGGACCTGGTGGAAAGCGGGTGGGAGCTCACTGAGCGAATAAACGAAACGACAAATGAAATATGCAAGAGTACTTTGAAAACTATGAGTTGGAATCACAGATGTAAGAAATTACTACCGCTAGTAAGAATACGATTGTCATGTGCAACTTTTTTGTTCTTATGGTAAAAAAATATAAAGAAAAGTTTAAACATATATAGTCCAAGCAACTAAATATAACCCAATGATACTCTGGTGTATTTTTTTCCAGTCTGTTTTCTATATGTGGACTTGTGTGTGTGTGCGTGTGTGTGTGTGTGTGTAAATATGTAATATAAGTGGGATCAAATTGCATACTTTTTAATTCCTGCCATTTTCAGTTAACATGTTACTATGAACACTTTGCTGTGTTTTGACATCTAAGCTCAGGTTCCCCGGCACCCCACTTCCTAGCCCAGTGACTGTGGGTGATTCATTTCACCTCACTTGAGTCCTTGTTTTCTCATGTCTAAAATAATCTTACTGGGGCAGATACTGCTAGTGTTCACCGATATCAATTTTCACCTCTTTGCAGACATATTGTTAAACTCTGTTTCTCAGCCTCCTTTGCAGCTGGATGAGACCACGTGACCATATTCTGGCCAATGGGATGTGGGAGGAAGTGATGTATGCCACTTGCATGCCTAGCTCATAGGGTCTCCCACAAATAAGCCTTTTCTCTTTCTTCTTACTCTCCAGGCCGCAGGCCCCCATACTGACTGGATGAACCAAGGAGATCATGAAACAACTAGACGGCGGACCCACAGGACGAAACAGGTCTGGGTCCCCAAGTCAGAGCTTGGAAAAGGACCCAACTGGCCTGTGACGTGAACAAGAAATAAACCTCCTTTGCTTAAGCCACTGAGACATCAGGATTGATTTGTTTCTGCAGCCTAGACTAATGTGATAGCTACCTACCTCATAAGGCAGGCTATGCTTTTAAATAAAATATTGAGGGCTTCCCTGGTGGCACAGTGGTTAAGAATCTGCCTGCCAATGCAGGGGACATGGGTTTGAGCCCTGGTCCGGGAAGATCCCACATGTTTCAGAGCGACTAAGTCCGTGCGCCACAACTACTGAGCCCGCCGCGTGCCTAGAGCCCGCGCTCCAACAAGAGAAGCCACCGCAATGAGCAGCCCGCGCACCGCAGTGAAGAGTAGCCCCCGCTCGCCGCAACTGGAGAGAGCCCATGTGCGGCAAAGAAGACCCAACTCAGCCAAAAGAAGAAAAGAAAAACCAAATAAATGAATTTAGAAAAAAAAATTATAAAAGAATATTGAAATCAACAGCTCATAAAAAGCACTCCACAGACATGAGCCTTTAAAAATGAAAGAATAATAAATAAATGAACGAGCCACTGATTAAACTGGATAATATACACCCTAAGTGTGTTGGATTTCAGAGAAGTGAGAAATCACAGTGGACAGGAGAGTACGCCTAGAAGGAGGTGTTGAGTGGAATCTGGTAGGACGTGTAGGAATTGGGCCCAGGAGAGGAATTGGAAGGGGCTTCTGGGATGAAGGCAGTTCATTCAACCTGTGTGTGTTTGTCAATAACCCAGGAGGTAGGAAACGCAGTGAGGGACATTCTGTATCAGTATAATACTTGGAAGATGGGAAGGCCCAGGAATTGGGCCATGCTCGGCTACCAGGGCTGGCCACCGGAGGACTGGCAAGGTTTTCTGTGGCCTTTCCATCCTGTTCACTTTCTATTCTGGACCCCAGTACTGTCCTGGAAGGAGCTCCACCCCTCAGTATTGGTAGACATGGTCTTAGTTTCCTGAAGTCCCCAAAAATCCATAGAGTAGGTATGTGGGAGGAAGTGATGTATGCCACAAGAGACGTGGAGGAGAAGGGTATTAAAAATAATCTGAATTCCAATTCCCCCATGTTATAGATGATAAAACTGAAGGCCCAGGAGGATCCATAGCTCATGTTTGCACACATGACACAGTAGCTTAGTGTCAGAGGCAAAACACAAATGTAAACCAGGTGATGCATTTTCCTTTATAACCTTCCAC
The DNA here is from genome assembly GCF_002837175.3 of Physeter macrocephalus. Lineage (NCBI taxonomy): Eukaryota > Metazoa > Chordata > Mammalia > Artiodactyla > Physeteridae > Physeter > Physeter macrocephalus. Next base: position 174,088,998 of record NC_041224.1, read on the forward strand.
CAGCCTCCCAGCCCACCTGGAATAAAACCAACTCCTGACTGTGATCTACAAAGCCCTATAAGATCCAGTTCCTCCCACCACCCTTTCTGGTATTGAGGAAAAACCTGGCTGGTTTTCACCAATACATCTGGTGCACGGCTGGACATTTCCCAGCCCCACTTCCTTTCATCTAGGAGAATCAGGGATCTGAGTTCTGACCAATGAAATGTGAGCAGGAGTCATCGATACCCCTTCCAAGCCTCTTCCTAAAAACTACCACACAATTCCCCATCACCTCTCTCTTCCCTTGGGTACTGGCTGGATGCATGTATCCCATAGAAGGCTCCCAGGCACTAGGCACTGGGGGAAGACAGAGTCAAGTGACATCAGGAGCTTGGGTTCCTCAAAGACTGAAGGAGAGAGAATCCCCTACACCCACATAGAGCTAAGAAGTGAGCTAAAATCAGCCCTTTCCTGCATCGTCAAGCCTCTGAGCTCTGGGAGTCATTTGTTATTGCAGCTAGGGTTAACTTACCCTGGCTAACGCAAGCCTCCTCTTCCTTCACACTCTGCTGGCTACGCATCACCTCCTTTGGCACCCACCCTCGTACACTGTACTCTCACCGTGCTGACCTTCTGTATGGTTTTCGTTATGAGCCAGGTTTTCTCCTGTCTCTGGTCTGTTCACTTGCTCTCCACCTTGCCTGCAAAGCTCCCCTCCCTGACCTCATCTTTGCTCCCTTCTCACCATCCAATGCTCAGCTTCAATGTCATCTTCTTGGAGAGACTTTTCCTGATCACTACTAGTTCCCTGTAGTCACACCCTATTTCTCACTCTTTCATTACACTCTTATGATCAGTTACTATCTAGAATTATCTTGTCTATCCATCTCTTTGCTTAATTCGTTTTAATCTCCTCCCTCTAGAATATAAACTTTATGAGGTCAGGGACTTGGCCTGTTTGTTTCACTGCAATATCCCCAGCACTTAGAGCATACTAAGTGCTTAAAAAATATTTGTAAATGAATGAGTAGTGAATGGATGTGTGCACAAACATTAGTCCCGTGACATCCAGGATAAACCCATTCCGTCACACCCCATGATTCACTTCTGAATTATGAACGTTGCCAAACGTTTCAGAGCAGAGGGTTTTTCCCATCAATTGACCCGAGAGGTGTGGGCCTGGTCTGAGGTTCGAGGTCGGTTTGTCTATTTAGCCAGTTAAAGAAGGGCCCAGATATCTCAGTAGCCTCCCCTGAGCAGAGAGGTTTACAGCCCTTTGCTCTGAAGGCCCCACAGCTGCTGGCGCCTGCTGGGTTTGGCACATGGGTCTGTAAGAAGTTGGAAGTATTTTTCCATTTTGCTGGAAAGAGCCTCTTGGCAATCTGTGGGAGGTTGGAGATTGCAGGAGAAAAGCCCAGAATGGCCCCTTGAGATTATTTACAGCCAAAACTTCCTCAGCTCTGCCAGCACCCAGGGAGACCGTCCTTCCAGCATTTTCTCCAGGGAGAGCCAGCTGTCTCTGCCTTCACTCAGGAAGACAAACAGCGCAGGGCGAGCCTTCGGGCGAGCTAGACTTGTCCTACCCACCTGGCAGATGAGCAACCCGAGGCCCTGGGGGTTAGGAAGGCTTCACTAACATGCAGAGAAACGATGCAATGTCCTCACTCGTCTGACTTCCAGATTTCCCTCAGTAAAACAGAGAGCAGACCCATTCCACCCTCCACCCCACTCATGAGATAGATACTAACAGAATCGGCCCTTCCCTACAGAAGAGGAAACTGAGGCACCAGCAGTTTAGCAATCTGCCCCCATGAGGTCCAGAACTCGGGTTCAGACCCAGCAGCTGGTGCTCTTGATCACTTTGCTGCCCACAGTTTGATCCTGGTCTCCCTGGAGCCTACCTCCGAGGACCTTAGGGATAAAATGGTGTGACGGGTATGGTGGGGTGCGGGGAGCTGCAGGCATCTCTGCCATCACGAGTGACCTTAGAAGAGGAGGAGACAGTCCCGAGGGGAAGAGGAGAGATCTGGATTAGTCAGGGCTCTCCAGAGAAGCAAAACCAATGAAATATACATAGAGAGATCTATTTTAAGGAATTGGCTTTCCCAGTTATGGAGGCTGGCGATCCTAAACCTACAGCTCTGTCCTGGGTCTCCAACCTGTTGGCCTACCCTGTTGTTTTTGGACTTGCCGGCCTCTGTAATCACATGAATCAATTCCTTAAACTAAATCTTTTTCTCTATGTATATGCATCCCATTGTTTCCATTTCTCTGGAGAACCCGAAACCAAGCAGGACCCTCTGGGGCTCCTGGGCAAGGAAGCCTTCCTGTCCCCCGTTTCTTGTTTGTAGGGAACAGACTCCAGCTTCCATGACCTCCCCTGAGTTCCAAAGGGCAAATTCAAACAGTTGCTACTGGGGGAAGGGAGGGGATGCAGAGACCAGGGAGGAGCAGCCGAGAAGCCACCTGAGGCCAGATTAAAGGGACCAAAGCAGCTCATCAAGACTAGGAGACCACCTGTGATGAGATGAAAGGAGTGCAGGCCCTGCACACACCCTAAGCTGGTCAGCAACCCCACCCTTGAACTGTTGCTATAAAACTCCTCACCAATGCCTCCCGGGTTGGGACACATAGTTTTTGAGGGACGCGAGCCTGCTGTATCCCCCTTTGCCTGGCAAAGCAATAAAGCTATTCTTTTCTACTTCACCCAAAACTCTGTCTCCAAGATTCCATTTGGCACCGGTGCCCAGAGGCTGGCTGAGCTTTCGGCATCAAACCGTAACACACGCACACGCACACACACACACATACACACTCATATGCGCTGAACCCCCTAGTGGCTTCCCTTGACCCCAGGACAAAGTCCAAACTCCTTTCCATGGCTTTCGAAGTCTTTCTCCCCCTCTCCATTTTTCTACTCCCAGAATCAGCTCTCTCATGGCCCCCTGCCACACTCACCAAGCTCTGGCCAAGCTCGTCTTCTCTCAATCCCTCACAAAATGCCTTCTTCAGCTCTACCAACAAGCCACACTCTCCAAGCCCCAGGGCCTTTGCACATGCTGCTCCCACCACCTGGGAACCTATCCCACCCGGCTTCCCAGCTAAACCTTCCTTCTTCTGGCAGGAGCTTAAGTGTCGCTTCCACTGGAGCAATTCCCTGTCAAGTAGCACCGAAACGGCTAATCAATCATTTGTGAAATTGCATATTTAATATATGTCTTCCCCGAAAGTTTAGGTCCACCAGCAAGGAAACATCAGAGCCTGCTTTGCTCTCACAGGGTCCCCAATGCCAGTGACTGGGCACATCAGAGGTTGACATACAATTTAAAAGGCTGAATAGGGACTTCCCTGGTGGCACAGTGGTTAAGAATCAGTGCTCTCAATGCAGCTGGCCTGGGTTCGATCCCTGGTCAGGAAACTAGATCCCACGTGCATGCCGCAACTAAGAGTTCACATGCCATAACTAAGGAGCCCGTCTGCCGCAACTAAGACCCGGTGCAGCCAAATAAATAAATAAATATTTTAAAATAAATAAATAAGAAATCAAAGGCTGAATATATGAATATCTACTAGAATCCAAATTGTATTTCCAGTTGGCTACAACAATAATCATGCTTTCTCACCCCTGGTCACATATTGTTTGCCTGGGTGACAAAAGCACACTCAAAAATTTCTCCATTATTGCCCCATCTGTGATCATACACTGATTAATTAAAGCATGAGGCAACAAGTGAAGGTACCTTTCACTCGTACAGCTGATTCTCTCTGCCCCAGCCTCTCCCTGCTTTTCCCTTCCCACCCATGTCATCCAGCTGAGCATTCCGATCTCAGCTTCCATCTTTTCTTTCTAGTGGGACAGCCTCATGGCAAATTCAGATTCAAGATCCTCTGTGTAAGCCAGGGCAAGCTACGGAAGCTCTCTGGCCAGGTCCCTCCTCTGCAAAATGAGAAGCTGAATCAGAGGACCGTGGAGGCCCCTCAGCCCTGACTCTGTGTGCCCCACAGTTGTTGATTTTCTTTTGCATCTCGGCCCAACTGCTGCTTCTTGCTGCCAAGACTTCCTGTGCCTGGGAGCGAAATCTGCCCCTCACTTTCCAACCCAATAACCCTCAGGCCACAGGTAGTGCTACACCAACCATGCCAGCCACGAGGTAAAATCGGGACCACAAACAGAAAACAGGACTTCCTTCTTCCGTCCACTACCTGTCATTGCAGAAGCTGAGTCAGCTCTCCTCAGTGGGTCTTACACACTCACACACACATACTCACACACTCTCACACATACTCGTACACATTCATATCATGTTTCCTTTATTTCAGGAAGGGTTTTCAGTTATTAGCAGCAGAAACCAGTTCTGGTACATGTAGGGAGGAGACAGGGAGGATGATGAGGGTGTGGCAGAGAAACTGGAAAAATCTCCCAGAATCACAGAAGTTGGACAGCCAGGTCTTGAGAAGGACACGGAGAAACATCCAGGAGTAGGAACTAGCACGGGATTTCTTCCGAGTTCTGCAAACAGGACAGATCAACCCACCACCACTTCCTTATTTGTGTTACTGAATTATAACCTACATATAAAAGATTACATTCATTCACAGAACATGTAAATCAAACCAGCATGCTCTATGCCTTAAAATTATACGGTAATGTATGTCAATTATTTCTCAATAAAACTGGGGAAAAATTACGTTCATAATATATCAGTATGGAGTCAAGAATATAGTAATGGGTGGGAGGGATAAATTAGGAGTTTGGGATTAATAGATACCCATTACTATATATAGATAAACAACAAGAACCTACTGTATAGCACAGGGACCTATACTCAATATCTTGTACTACAAAGCTACAGTAATCAAGACAGTATGGTACTGGCACAAAAACAGAAATATAGATCAATGGAACAGGATAGAAAGCCCAGAGATAAATGCTATGGTCACCTAATCTATGACAAAGGAGGCAAGAATGTACAATGGAGACAAGACGGTCTTTTCAATAAATGGTGCTGGGAAACCTGGACAACCACATGTAAAAGAATGAAATTAGAATGCTACCTAACACCACACACAAAAATAAACTCAAAATGGATTAAAGACCTAAATGTAAGACCAGACACTATAAAACTCTTAGAGGAAAACATAGGAAAAACACCCCTTTAACATAAATCACAGCAAGATCTCTTATGACCCACCTCCTAGAGTAATGAAAATAAAAACAAAAATAAGCGAATGGGACCCAATTAAACTTAAAAGCTTTTGCACAATAAAGGAAACCATAAACAAGATGAAAGAAAACCCACAGAATGGGAGAAAATATTTGCAAATGAAGCAACACACAAAGGATTAATCTCCAAAATATACAAACAGCTCATGAAGCTGAGTATCAAAAAAACAAACAACCCAATCAAAAAATGGACGGAAGACCCAAATAGACATTTCAGCAAAGAAGACATACAGATGGCCAAGAGGCACAGGAAAGATGCTCAACAGCACGAATTATTAGAGAAATGCAAGTCAAGACGACAATGAGGTTTCACCTCACACCGGTCAGAATGGCCATCATCAGAAAATCTACAAACAATAAATGCTGGAGAGGGTGTGGAGAAAAGGGAACTCTCTTGCACTGTTGGTGGGAATGTAAATTGATACAGCCACTATGGAGAACAGTATGAAGGTTCCTTAAAACACTAAAAATAGAATTACCATATCACCCAGCAATCCCACTCCTGGGCATATACCCTGAGAAAACCATAATTCAAAAAGAGTCATGTACCTAAATGTTCGTTGCAGCTCTATTTACAATAGCCAGGACATGGAAGCAACCTAAGTGTCCATCGACAGATGAATGGATAATGAAGGTGTGGTACATATATACAATGGAAGATTACTCAACCATACAAAGGAACAAAACTGGGTCATTTGTAGACATGTGGATGGACCTAGTGTCTGTCATACAGAGTGAAGTAAGTCAGAAAGAAAAAAACAAATATCATATATTAACGCATATATGTGGAATCTAGAAAAATGGTACAGGTGAACCTATTTTCAGGGCAGGAATAGAAAGGCAGATGTAGAGAACGGACGTGTGGGCATGGAGTGGGGAAGGGGAGGGTGGGATGAACTGGGAGATTCAGTTTGACATAAATACACTACCATGTGTAAATAGAGAGCTAGTGGGAACCTGCTATATGGCACAGGGAGCTCAGCTCGGTGCTCTGCGATGGCCCAGTTGGGTGGGATGGGGTGGGGAGGGAGGTCCAAGAGGGAGGGGATGTGTGTATACATGTGGCTGATTCACTTGGCCATGCAGCAGAAACAAACACAACATGGTAAAGCAATTATACTCCAATAAAAAAAAAATCTTGTAATAGCCTATAACAGCAAAAAATCTGAAAAAGAATATATATATATATATACATATATATATATATATGAATCACTTTGCAGTACACCTGAAACTAATACAACATTGTAAATCAACTATACTTAAATTTAAAAAAAAGAACAAGGACATAGTAATAAACTGGCCTCCCATGTACCCACCACCAGGTTAAGGAACAGAACGTCACCAACAGGCTAGAAGTCCCCATGTGCCCTTCTGGACCACAGAGCCCTGACCCTGGTCCAGCCTCACATCCATCCCCTCAGAGGTCAAGTTACTGGAAAAGAGCCTCTGATCGGCCCAACACACGCCCACCACTTGATTTAAAGTCTCCATGAAACTGACGCAGTGGGGACCAAGGGGGCCTACGAGTGAAGGGGCTCTTTTCAGAAGACGTGGGTCTGAGTGGTGGGCAGGCAAAGCCAGGCTGTCCCTGGGAGGATTTGCCCCAAAGGTTGCCTCCTTCTCCTGTGTTTGAGGAGGTTTCTTTTGGCTTTGACTCACCTTCCTTGCACCTCCTCTCTGATTTAGGCACGTGTCCACAGGGTTGATCCAGAACGATATCTGAGTGACAGCAGGCTGTGCTCAGAATCGCTTCTCTCCGTATCTTGGTCATTTCTGCCTTGAACCCAGCAAGAGCAGATTTTTCCCTTGGAATGAGTATTTTCCCAAGAAGTTCCTGAGTCCTTCATACAAAGAGGCCACTTATGGGACTAGCCCACAGCTGGAATCCTGAGCTCCCCATCTCAATAAAGAGGGCAGAGATGGGGACAGAATCAGAGCAATAGCTTCTTCTGTTGTCCCATGTGACAGAGATGGCTAGCTGTCCACCTGGACCTATTCCCCTTATTTCTTAGTAATGAACGTGTGTAGCTGGACACAAGCTGTCTGGTTAGGCTGTATTCCCCAGGCTGTCATGGGCTTGATATATGCTATTTGGGTGTCTAGAATTTAAGCCACAGGGAGTGCTTCTACCACATTCTATTTCCTTTCCTGTAAGAGGGAATCCAGACGTGGCAGTGACCCAGCTCCAACCATGCAAATGACTTTATGACCTAGGGAATAATGGAGTAAGAAATGGTAGGAACCTGGGTCCCTGAATGACCACATGGAGTCACAGCCTCCCCAGATAGCTCACTTCAGAACTGTTATGTGAGCGCAAGACATAGATGTCTACGCCTGTAGCCACTCTTGGGGGATGAGGGGCTCTTTGCTGCAACAGCTCTGTACTCACTCCACTAATACTCCCACCGATCCAAAAGGACATTTATCTCAGGATCCAGAAGAGAAAAATCCCTGATGATTGTGATGCAGAACCAGGAAAAGCTTATTCATCAACCGATCTCAGCCCAAGTCACTTGCCATGTGCTATAGAAACTCGGGCTTTAGGTAAAAACAACGTCACCCCAGGAGACACTCCTATAAAGTGCCCATGAATCGTAAATGGACTAACACATTTGTCTATTACTTCCCAGCCAGGATCAGGGGATCTGAGGGAGTAATACACAGGACTGGCGAGATCTGGGGGGCAGGAGGGTAAGGACAGATCCCCGAGACTGCATCACAGCATGATGAAGGTTGAGAAGTGTGAGCCTTAGGAATGGATAAAGAAGATGTGGTATATATATACAATGGAATATTACTCAGCCATAAAAAAGAACAAAATAATGTCGTTTGCAGCAACATGGATGGACCTAGAGATTGTCATACTGAGTGAAGAAGGCCAGATGGACCAAGACAAATATCATATGATAACACTTATATGTGGAATCTTAAAAAAGGGTACAAATGAACTTATTTACAAAACAGAAATAGACTCACAGATGTAGAAAACAAACTTATGGTTACCGGGGGTAAGGGGCGGGGGAGGATAAATTGGGAGACTGGGATTGATTTATACACACTACTATATATAAAATAGATAACTAATAAGAACCTACTGTATAGCACGGGGAACTCTACTCAGTACTCTGTAATGACCTATATGGGAAAAGAATCTTAAAAAGAGTGGCTATATGTATATGTATAACTGATTCACTTTGCTGTACACCTGAAACTAACACAACATTGTAAATCAACTGTACTCCAATAAAAATTTTTTTAAAAAAAAGAAGAAGGGTGAGCCTTGACGCTGCTGCAGGGGATACCAAAAGGTAACCTCTAAGAACGGTGAGGGGAAAATGAGAAGCAAAAGAAAAGGACACAGAAGGAGAGAGTGAGAAGCACAGAGAGAAAACAAATGTGAAATCAACTTGAAAGGAACATCTCAGATTCAAAGACAGAGAAAGGGAGAGCACAGGAGGATGAGCTTGGAGAAGCTGGAGGGAGGGGTCATGTTTCACCACATCAGAGCCTCGGGTCCCCATCTGCATCCTGGTGTCTCAGGTTTCATCACCACTAAGAGGAAAACCATCTGGCCTTCCGCACGCTACCCTCCAACTCAGTGTTTTTCCAGCTGCCCTGCCATGTGGGGGGGTTTCGGGCGTGAGTCAGAGGCGAGACGTCAGCGGGGCCTCAATCACCTCTCCTGCTGGTCTCTTCTTCAGATGGGAAGCTGGGCTCAGAGACTGTGGTCCGGCGGGGAGCCCTTGCCACCTGCAGGGCATTCAAACCCAACAAAATGCTTCCACAGCACAGTGTATTCAGTCTTCACAGCCCGGTGATACAGCCTGGGTGAGAAGGGGAAACCGGCTCCGAGCTGGGATGGGATGTGCCTAAGCTCCTCCGCCCCCGCCCAGGGCCCGGCCACCAGCAAGATCCCGGCCCCACCGTGCCACCCCTCTCACCCAGCTGTGGAGATGCTGGCGGGCATCAGACCTCGCCACCAACAGCCAGCCCCTCTTCCTGCTGCCAACCTGTAGGCAGAGGAATCTGTGCTTGTCCAGCTTAAGGGGCAGGGTAGGAGGAGCCAGGTGGGCAGGCTGCTCTGGTGGCTTCGACGCCTGACCTACTGGGACCGCCCACCAGCCAGCCTTGCCAAGTCGTGGGGAGAAGCTTGGCTCACTTCAGCCCCATGGAAGAAGAAGGCAGAAGGGTGCCCCATGACCCTCCATCTCCCTGGATCACCATATTAACTCCCTCGAATTTTCCTGCATTCCTTGGCTTGTGGCCCCTTCCATCTTCAAAACCAGCAATGGTGGTAGAGTTCTTCTCACTTTGCATGCCTCTGACATGGACTCTTCTGCCTCCTTCTTCCACGTCTAAGGACCCGTAGGACTACATTGGGGCCGGGTAATCCAGGATAATCGATTTTAAGGTCAGTTAATCGGCAACCTTACTTCCATCTGCAAGTTAATTCCCCCTTGCCACATGACATAACATGGGACGTGGACATCTTTGAGGGAGCCGTTATTCTGTCTACCGCATCACCCTTTGGGGACATGGGCCCAGTTGTCAGAGCACCTGTAGGTTTGGCACGCCTCAAGCTCCACAACAGACAAGCGAAGGCCTTCTCTCTGTCTCTCCTAGGATCAGGGAAGGGGAGGCGAGAGGGCTGAACGGATGGCTTCCTAACATCAGATTCGTTGGGAGGCAAAATGGGTTTCGTAAGCCTGAGGAGGGCATCTGACCCAGAGGTTCATGGACAGATTGGCCCCAGGCTTGTAGGGCACCTGCGAAGGGGTGGGACCACTTGTACCCACTGCATGCAGGCTTGAGAATTTGGACTTGAGTTTCAGAAAAACCAGCTATCGGCTATTGGCAGAAGCGGAAGGCAAAAGACCTACAGAGAGAAGGGACACACGGAGGCCGCAAGGCGCCAAGAGCCGCGAGACGGAGGCGCCGGGAGCGGGAGGCTCCGTTCCTCTCGCACAGAGAGAGGCGGGGCCACGGTGACGGCACGGTGACGGGGAGGGCGGGGCGTGTGTCCCGGGCGCCCTCCCAGCCTCAGCCCTGCGCCAGCAGGGGCTCCGCCAACAGGCCCTTCTAGGCTGACCACCTGCAGCCTCTGGATGCACCCTTGCCCCTCTCTTCCTGCCCTGGGGCTTCTCGGATCTATAGGAGGGGCTGCCTGGGCGACCCCCTCCACACTCCCGGAAGCACCACCCAAGAGCGTGGGGGAACCAGTGCTTCACTGGGAAACCCTCCCCGAGCTGGGGAAATGCCTCTCCCTCTTGTCCCGGGGCAGGCATTTCTGAGACACAATCCAACCCACCTTAGAAGGTCCTCGAGGTGACAGGGCCCAGCACCCACAGCAGTGGCCAATTCCGGAAAGCGTCCTTGCGTCGCCTCCCCGCCTTCCTAGCATCGCGTCCACCAGTTCCTGCTTCTGGTCCACGTGGTCACCTCCCAGACAGCACCCTGCCCAGAAGCCCGTGTCTCAGTCTTCCGTGGATGCATAGCCCACTAAGTCCTTACACAAGCCCGTCAGCTCGGTGCTGTCTGCTGTCTGCATTTGACAGACGAGGAAGCTCAGCTGCGATTCACAGAAGAGCCAGAGTGTGGAGCGGGCAGCCCCTCTCCCAGACTGCACGCCCGCCACTCGGGGTCCACAGCCAGTCTTCGCGGCGCTGCCGGGGACTGGGTGCCAGCACCCGGAGTTCAGAAGGGTTTGCTGAGACAGACCCCGGGCCAGAGAGCCGGGGGTCAGGTGAACCGCACCCTGGGTTCACACCCTCTGGGCTGATGGGGTGGATGCCCAGTGTCTCTGAAGCTCTGCAGCACAGACATCTGATCTCAGCACCTCTGTGCCTGAGCGTGGAGTCGAGAAATCCACACATACCTGAGGGGCTGTTGCTTAACCACGTGGAGCCTCCATCTGCAATTTAAGATTTTACTTTCTGAGCCGAGAATGGACCACCTTGTGTGTGGGGTGTGTGTGTGTGTGTGTGTGTGTGTGGTGTGTCAGTGTATGTGTGTTGGTGGGATGTGTGTGCAGTGTGTACTTGGGTTTGTGTGGCTTGGGTGTGCATGCGTGCGTGCGTGTTAGAGACTACTTTTTTTGAGGTACAGTTGATTTACAATATTATGTAAGTTTCAGGTGTACAACATAGATTCACAATCTTTAAAGGTTATACTCCATTTAGAGTTATTATAACATGTTGGCTATATTCCCTGTGCGGTACAATATATCCTTAGAGCTTATTTATTTTATACATAGCGGTTTATACCTCTTAATGCCCTACACCATCTTGCCCCTCCCCCTGGAGGCTACTTTAGATCGTGCAGTCAGGCGAGCCTCTTGGAGAGTTGACACTTGAGCCTGAATGACCAGAAGACCTGACCACGGAACAGGGGACAATTTGAACGGGCCACCCCCAAGGCCACAGCTCTGGCACGTGGTGACAGCATCAACCCCACCTGTTACTTGGGGTCACTCCGGGTGAAAACCCATGAGGGGTGTAGACAGAGGGCGGGGGGAGAGGACAAACAGGAATGAGCCACCAAGTCCTCTGAGCCACACACACGGAATGAAAAGTCCTGGCTGAGCTTCCAAAGGAGCCGAGAGGAACCCTGTGCTCCGCATGGAGCCTTTCTGCCAAGCTCGTCGTTGTTCGGGACCCCCTCGTGTGGAGGCCCTGCCAGTCCATCGATGGCTCCCAGCCTTCCTCTCTTTTCTTTCTTTTTTTTTTTTAATTTTTTAAAAATTTATTTATTTATTTTTAATTTTAGGCTGCGTTGGGTCTTCGTTGCTGTGCGTGGGCTTTCTCTAGTTGTGGCGAGCGGGGGCTACTCTTCGTTGCGGTGCTCGGGCTTCTTAATGCGGTGTGGTGGCTTCTCTTTGTCGGAGCACGGGCTCTAGGGGTGCGAGCTTCAGTAGTTGTGGCACACGGGCTACGTAGTTGTGACTCGTCGGCTCTAGAGCGCAGGCTCAGTAGTTGTGGTGCACGGGCTTAGTTGCCCCGAGGCATGTGGGATCTTCCCGGACCAGGGCTCGAACCCATCTCCCCTACATTGGCAGGTGTATTCTTAACAACTACGCCACCAGGGAAGTCCCTTTCTTTCTTTTTTTTTTTTTTTAATTGTCTCCCAGTACTTATTTTAATTCCTTACTCTCAATGATCACGGTAGGTTTTTTGTTAGTTCCCCAATCAGTTATCTACCAGGGAGCTGCTACAGAGACAAGTGATCTTATAATAGCAGACCTTTGTCCTGAGAACCCTCTATTATTAGGAAGAGAAGATTAGTAAGTTTTAGAATTGCCTTTTAAAAACGATACTGTGCAGATCAGATCTCCACACACAAAATAGAATGCTTGGTGGTGCAGATGTCAAGAACATGGCTGATTCTGGAATCAGACATTAAAATACAATATAAACAAGAGCCAGGTGAAACACCACCAAGGTATTAATTCTTTCCTTCCGTGGTTGTTCTTCGAATCACTGCGAGGTCAGGCAGGCATCCTCTCCTGAGGGAGTGCCCCAAAGGCAGCCTGCTCTAGGGGTTCTATTGACTTGAAGCTGACAAATTGGTTTTACATTCATCCTGGGCATTAGCCAACTTTGCTGGGCAAGACACATTTCTGGGCTTTAGCGTCACCATCTTTACCTTGAAGTTGTTGACTCTATCAGTGATTCTCAAGTTGAAGCCAAGCAGCATCAGTATTACCTGGGAATTTGTTAGAAGCACTGCTTCCCAGGCCCCAGCTCGCACCTACTAAATTAGAAATTCTGGGGCTGGGCTTCAGCAATATGTGGGTTTTTTCCCTCCAGTTTTATTGAGATGTAAGTGGCAAACAGCCCCGTATAAGTTTAAGGTGTACAGCGTAGTGATTTTTTTGAATTTTTTGTAAACTTTTTATTTTATATTGGAGTATAGCCGATTAACAATGTTGTGATAGTTTCAGGTGCACACGACTCAGCCATACACATACATGTACCCATTCTCCCCCAGACTCCCCTCCCATCCAGGCTGCCACATAACACTGAGCAGAGTTCCCTGTGCTATACAGTAGGTCCTTGTTGGTTATCCATCTTAAATAGAGCAGAGTGTACATGTCGATCCCAAACTCCCTGACTAACCCTTCTCCCCACCCTTCCCCCTTAACTGTAAGTTCATTCTCTAAAACTGTGAGTCTGTTTCTGTTTTGTAAATAAGTTCATTTGTATCATTTCTTTTTAGATTCCGCATATAAGCGATATCATACAGTATTTCTCTTTCTCTGTCTGACTTACTTCACTCTACAGCATAGTGATTTGACTTACCTACATCATGAAATGATGACCCGGATAGATTTAGCGTTCCTCCCCTTTCTCAGAGAGCCCCGATTGCCCAGGGGCCTTCCTTTGTGATCTGCCCTTCCCCACCTGCAGCTCTTATTTCCTTCTCACGATGGAGCACCGGAGGTCAGATTTTATCTTAACACAGCAAACCTCCCCTCCCCAAATGTTTAAGTCTCTTACCTGCTGGCTTGTGAGTTCCATGTCACCTATCAGAGTGTAAAACAAAGCAAGGTTGTTGATAACAGCCTGATATTGGTGGACAGGTTAAAAATCCATTCATGAAAGCACTTGTTTTTTCATCCACCATTTCTCCAGCGCCTACCACACTGGTGAGGCTGATGGGTAAGAGATGAGGCCGCTGCCCCCAGGACTCCATGGGAACAAAGACATGTATGCAAATAACCCTGGAGCACCTGCTGGGTTCCAGGTGCCCAGGGAAGGGAAATAATCCCTCTCAACCGACAGGTCAAGGCAGGGAGGCATGGGTGCTGTGGTTCTCACGGCACGGCTACAAGCCCCTGCCGCCGGGGCTTCCAGGGCAGGGTCTCGGGGGCATGGATGGTTAAGCTGAGGGTGCTGCAAGATGAAGGGAATGGGAAGTGATGGGGAGAGCTCCAGGGCTGGCTGAGTAAATATTCAGCCAGGATGTCCTGGTTATTAAAATACTGACATTCTTCCATGTGCATTAATAAATAGATATTTTCCCCCATGCCCACCCCTAACACTCTGGTCAACCCATAAGGATTGAATTGTGGCCCCTCAAAAAATCTTTGAAGCCCTAACCCCAGTCCCTACGAATGTGACTTTATTTGGAAACAGGGTCTTTACAGATGATCAAGTTAAGATGAGGTCGTTTGTCCCTAAGCCAATAAGAGGTTAAAAATCCATTCATGAAAGCACTTGTTTTTTCATCCACCATTTCTCCAGTGCCTACCACACTGGTGAGGCTGATGAGTAAGAGATGAGGCCGCTGCCCCCAGGACTCCATGGGAACAAAGACACGTATGCAGATAACCCTGGAGCACCTGCTGGGTTCCAGGTGCCCAGGGAAGGGAAATAATCCCTCTCAACCGACAGGTCAAGGCAGGGAGGCATGGGTGCTGTGGTGCTCACGGCACGGCTACAAGCCCCTGCCGCCGGGGCTTCCAGGGCAGGGTCTCGGGGGCATGGATGGTTAAGCTGAGGGTGCTGCAAGATGAAGGGAATGGGAAGTGATGGGGAGAGCTCCAGGGCTGGCTGAGTAAATATTCAGCCAGGATGTCCTGGTTATTAAAATACTGACATTCTTCCATGTGCATTAATAAATAGATATTTTCCCCCATGCCCACCCCTAACACTCTGGTCAACCCATAAGGATTGAATTGTGTCCCCTCAAAAAATCTTTGAATCCCTAACCCCAGTCCCTACGAATGTGACTTTATTTGGAAATAGGGTCTTTACAGATGATCAAGTTAAGATGAGGTCATTGGTCCCTAAGCCAATATGACCGTGTCCTTACAAAAAGGAGAAATTTGGACACAGACACGCACATCAGGAGAACGCCATGTGAAGACTGGAGTCAAGCTGTCATAGCCAAGAAGCTGGGGGTGAGGCCTGCCGACACCTTTAGAGGGAGCACAGTCCTGCCGACACCTTGACCTCAGACTTCCAGCTCCCAGAAATGCAAGACAATAAATACCTGCTGTTTCAGTCACTCACTTTGTTGCACTTTGGTACAGCGGCCCCAGGAACTAATACCTTCGTTAAAAATCCATTCATGAAAGCACTTGTTTTTTCATCCACCATTTCTCCAGCGCCTACCACACTGGTGAGGCTGATGGGTAAGAGATGAGGCCGCTGCCCCCAGGACTCCATGGGAACAAAGACATGTATGCAAATAACCCTGGAGCACCTGCTGGGTTCCAGGTGCCCAGGGAAGGGAAATAATCCCTCTCAACCGACAGGTCAAGGCAGGGAGGCATGGGTGCTGTGGTGCTCACGGCACGGCTACAAGCCCCTGCCGCCGGGGCTTCCAGGGCAGGGTCTCGGGGGCATGGATGGTTAAGCTGAGGGTGCTGCAAGATGAAGGGAATGGGAAGTGATGGGGAGAGCTCCAGGGCTGGCTGAGTAAATATTCAGCCAGGATGTCCTGGTTATTAAAATACTGACATTCTTCCATGTGCATTAATAAATAGATATTTTCCCCCATGCCCACCCCTAACACTCTGGTCAACCCATAAGGATTGAATTGTGGCCCCTCAAAAAATCTTTGAAGCCCTAACCCCAGTCCCTACGAATGTGACTTTATTTGGAAACAGGGTCTTTACAGATGATCAAGTTAAGATGAGGTCGTTTGTCCCTAAGCCAATAAGACCGTGTCCTTACAAAAAGGAGAAATTTGGACACAGACACGCACATCAGGAGAACGCCATGTGAAGACTGGAGTCAAGCTGTCATAGCCAAGAAGCTGGGAGTGAGGCCTGCCGACACCTTTAGAGGGAGCACAGTCCTGCCGACACCTTGACCTCAGACTTCCAGCTCCCAGAAATGCAAGACAATAAATACCTGCTGTTTCAGTCACTCACTTTGTTGCACTTTGGTACAGCGGCCCCAGGAACTAATACCTTCTCGCGATCCAGACATTAAAGGGGTAACTCCTTGTAGAGCAGGAGGCCTCTGGGGCCCTGTTATTGCATATTGCCATTGTCCAGTATTTTTAATATCACCCTTGGAGAAAGGCAAATGTGAAAATATTGAGTGCATGCTCTTTCTGGGACTGAAAGGAAGCTTGAGTGGAGAGTAGAGGGGCGTAGGGGGAGGTTGACAAGGCTAGGAACAGTGAGAAACGGTGAGGGTTTTAAGTGACAGATGCTGAGGTATGTTCTTGGAGGGGCTCTTGGGCTACTGGGTGGAGACTGGGTGGGGGAGGGGCAAATGTGTCGCTGAAGATGGTACCCAGGCTGGAGAGGATGGTGGTAACGAGAACAGGAGGAACCCTCATCCAGTGATTTTGGTTTTCCCTGTGAAGTAGCAGGAGGCTCATTTGCTTGGAGGAAGAGGAAATTTGGGAATTTGAAGGAAAAGAGAAGGACCAGTAGATGAGAAACGATGGGCGACTCTAGGCGCTGTTCGGGGCCCGGCTGGGGTTGGCAATTCTCGGTCGACAGTGGCATCAGGGCCGTATGAGCTTAGTAGAGAGGCGGTGGAGGGCAGTGGGGGACAGGGGTACAGGGAGGGACAATGGGCACAATGTCGCAGTGTGGGGAAAGTCATGCATGTCCTGTGGGAAGAAGGGAGGTCATAGAAAGTAAAATGCCAATTTTGGTTAAAAGTGGCACGTTCACCATTAATGGGTCTCCTCCGTCACCCCAAAACCCCTTTAAAATATTAATAGAGGTATCACCCAAAAATGGTAATACTCTATAAGGGCATAAACACAGGAGAGGCTGCGCTAGCAGCTGAGAGAGTCACGACCCTGTTAGCGGGCTGAAAGCGGAAGAGGGATCTGGCAGGATCGGGGTGGTTTCCACCTAAGGGCACGAAGAGGGAGAGTCCGTATAAACACACCAGTTGACCACAGGGCCCACGGGGGATCGGCGTCTGAGGCACCAGGTACCATGAAACGAGGGTGTTGGATTCCGAACTAAAAGGGGAGTGGAGATTGGATGAAAGTTTCTCTACAAAATGTTTGGGTTCCCGGTCCCCTGTCTGACGCCAGCATCAGCTTCTTCCTTTTCCCATGCCACCTCCAGCCCCAGCACATGAGGTTTATCCTCTGGAAAAATCAGATTGAAAGGCATAAAGGTGAGACATGAAGCTGAACGGCCTAGGGAGCTGTAAACATCAGCACGTTGAGCTCTGGCACCCACAGACCTGTCCCCCGAGAGCCAGGGGATCGGTAGGTTCTTCTCTGGGAAGCTGAGTGGCTGCAGAGGAAACACTGCAGCACTGACATTTGGAGGTTCCCCGACAGCATTCCCTGCTTGCTGCTCGGTTGTTCCTCCATGAGGTGCACTTGGCACCAAGGCCAGCCCAGGTATGCAGAACCTTGGACAGCTCACTCTTCAAAATAAACAGACAGCTAAGGGAACTGGCCCTTTGAGGAAACCCTCTAAGCTAAAAGCAAAGAAGAAAAGAGACCAAGGATAAGCAGTGCAGAAAATACAAGAAATTTTTTTAAGTATAATTTATATGTTCATAAGGATGAAACAGTGCATACATTAAACAAGAACAGGATGCTATGAAAAAAAAAAAGAGGAACAAGAATAAGCAGAGATCTTATACATCTACCCAGAAACAACACTTCATATCAGAGACAAAGTAACATGAAAACTGATGCTCGATGTAACCAAATATTTTATATTACCATATTGGAGGGATGGGGGGAGCAGAACAAGAGGAATATATGTAGTCATGCACAAAGATGGGGGGATGTGCCGTAGAATGTCAGGCCGAGTGCACAGAGCAGCACAAGCAAAGGCCCAGAGGCATGGCAATATGAGACACGGATTGGCCTAAGCATGGAATGTCCGTGGGGGACTGTTGTGAGCATGTTTATTCCTGTTGGTCTCCCTCCATCTCGGAATACCTTTGCTGAGTTTGGGGGATTCCCCACCCAATGAGTTTTGGAGGATGGCAAATGCTTTCCCAGCCTCTCCTGCAACTGCGGTGCAGGCACGTGGCCACGAGTCCCCATCAGATGTTCCCAAATGGCCTTTGAATCAGAAGCTAGCGAGGACCTGGAAACCCATCCCAGGAGGGTGGCGGCAGCTGCCCCAGCTCCCTGATGCACCAGTGTCCAGTGCCAGGGCCTGGGCACCTCAGCAGTGGCACCAACAGTGTCTACACGGGCAAAGCTCCAAGGTGGCTTTGGGGCACCGTTCCTGGCTGGACAGCCTCCAAGCCCAGCCTCTAGTGTCCCCACTCCCACACCCACCTCCAGGCTTGGGCCACCTACTCATGGCCTTGGGTGCACAGACCTGCGCCAAAGACCAGCCTTCTATTGTAGGTCTTCAAGTGCTCTGTGTGCACAGGGGAGGGGGGAGAAGGCATCTGCTGAGTCAATCAGCAACTGTTTATCACACATTTCCCTTGGGCCAGGCGCTGTGTCAATCTCAATAATTTGACATAATTCACTTTGGCTTCCATTAGGTTGCTAAAACAAACAAACAAACAAACAAACAAACAAACAAAACACTCAAACCCTGAAGTTAAAAACGTAGCCCTCAGGAAAGGAAAAGGTCACCTCCTCACTCTCTGAATCACTCGGGTCTGGGAAGAGAACAGAGCTGGGTTCCCAGAAGGGCAGTCAGTCACCGCCCACACCGTCTCTGCAGCCTGGGGGGCCCAGGCCTACTTCTGGCATCACCTCCACGCCCTCAGTGTCTGAGGCAGAAAGGTGTTTTGGAAGGTGGTGCCTATTTATGGGGCAGCACCAACAGGATGGACTTGCTCATGTTTCCCTGACATCGTCAGGGCTGGTTCCTCCCAGGGCCCCAGAACACCCCTCCCCTACGTCTCCTACACATCTGCTTTTGTGACCCACCCTAGAAACACAGGGACCCTCAAGGATGGGCTGGATGACTAAAACATCCTCCCTGGACCCGATTCCCCGCGGGGCACTGAGGGATCCCCCAGCTCTGAGGTGCCCCTCCCGCCCCGCCTTCTCCCGTGGACCCTCCGGAATCCAGACTCCCTCTTTACCCATCTCCTGCCTTTCTCTGAGGGTGCCGCGTGGCTCCGCGGGCGCGGTGGTGCCCTGCGGTGTCTTCGGGTCGTGCTCTCCTTGGGCAGGTCACTTCCCCTTCTGCTGATGATTCTAGTGTCACTCACCCCACAGGGCTGGGAGGAGGAGGCAACATGAGGAAGTGGGTGGGGGAGTCCCCTCCCACCTCTGAAGTGCACGGCAGGGATGGGCGGCTGTTAATCTTGACCGTGGGAAAGCAGGGGCCAGCCTTACCAGCTCTGGGAGCCCTGGGCTGGCACAAGGGACAGAGCTGGCCTCAGTGAGTGTGTGATGGACAGACGGATGGATAGATGGACAGATGAGTGAGAATTCTGGGGACACACAAGGCACAGTGGAAAAGGTACAGATTGACAGTCAGACACAAACTGGATTCACTGCCATCAGCAGCCCCCCTTCATCTGTTCACTGAGTGTTTTCTGAGCACCTAGGGCCTGCCTGCCCGTGGACTGGCGGGTAGTGTAGACACGGCTCTGCCCTCACGGAGCTATGAGTTCACGGCAGACAAAGGAGACACACGAGCACACACGTACAAATCTGCGCCTTGTGGGTGTTCCGTAGAAGAGCCCCAGGAGGGAAGGAGGGCACCTTCTTAGCCAGGCTGGCAGAGAAGACCCGCCCCCCTGAGAAGGAACCACTGAGGCTGTGACTTGGGGAGGGGAGGAGTTGGCCCTGGGAGAAGAGGGAGGAACATTCCTGGGGAAGGAGTGGGCGATGCTAATGTCCTGTGGCAGGGTATGCACTGAGTGAGCAAGAGAGACCTGGAGCTGCATTTTATTTTAGATGCAGTGGAAGCCGCCACCGGAGACTGATTTTACCTTCTTTAAAATCCCTCTGGATAGAAAACAGATCAGCAGTTGCCAGAGAGCAGGGCACTGGGGAGGGCTGACAGCCAAGGAGACTGCAGGCAATGTGCAGGGTGATTGAATTGTCCTGCGGGGCACGAGGGTGTGGATACACGATTCTGCCTTTGTCAAAACTCACAGAACCAACCGGACACCACAGAGAGGGAACTTGACTCTGTGCAATTTTTTTTTAAGTTTTCTATTAAAAAAAAAAAAAAAGATCCTTCTGGCAACTGTGAAAGGGAAGGGTGGGAGGGGCAGGAGAGTAAGTGGGAAACCGGCCAGGGCTAACGGCAGTGGCCTGAGTGAGAGTGGCTGGGTCTGGGCTGGCGGTGGCTCAGGTTGTTGATCTCTGGGAGCCTGTTTCCTCACTGGGGACAGGGTTCCCACCTAGAAGCTGACTGCGTGGGCTGGAGATGTCACCTGTAACCTGCCTGGAGGGGCCTGGCTAGAGCAAGGTGCTGGGCACTTGGGAGCCTGGTTGATTGTGTTTTCCAGAGGGTGTCTGGGACTCACCAGCCAGGGCAGGGGGTGGAGGCTGGGAGCTGCCTGGGGCTGCGTTAGGAAAACAGACTTGAAGGTGAGCCAAAGGGGAATTACTCAACAGTGAAGGGCACCCAGCTGGAGGCCCCCAGGCAGAGGAATGTGGCCCAGTTTCTCTCTCCCAGGGAGAGTTGGGGAGAATTCAGAATCTGACTGCAGTGCCAGCCCGGGCAGAGAGGGATGGGGAGCAGAGAGCTCCAGGGAAAGGCTGGCTCTTGGGGGCCATCCACCGGGAACCAGAGGCTCCCGTCTGCAGGCTACAGTGCAGAGGAGGCCTGCATTCCTGCTCCAGCTCAGCCACCCTCTAGCTGGGGGACCTTAGGCAGGTTACTTAACATTTCTGCTTCGTTGTAAGACTGATGCATAGCCCATGGGAATGCACCTCTCTGAACTGAAAATACACAAAACAAATGGATGAAGTGAAATGGAGGCCGATGTTGATGGTGATCAACGGTTAGCCCACTGAGTCAGTAGAAACTCGAACTGTTACTGAATGCAAGTTCATGTGCGCGATGTACAGGGAGGCCAAACAAACCGAAACGTCAGAGTCTGGAGCAGAGGAAGGTTTATTGCAGGGTCAAACAAGGAGAACAGGTGGCCCATGGCCCAAAAAAACCCCGAACTCCCCGAAAAGTTTCAGCAAAGCATTTTTTTTTTTTTTTTTTTTTGCGGTACGCGGGCCTCTCACTGTCGTGGCCTCTCCCGTTGCGGAGCACAGGCTCCAGACGCGCAGGCTCAGCGGCCATGGCTCACGGGCCCAGCCGCTCCGCGGCATGTGGGATCTTCCCGGACCGGGGCACGAACCCGCGTCCCCTGCATCGGCAGGCGGACTCTCAACCACTGCGCCACCAGGGAAGCCTGCATTTTTTTTTTTGAAAGCAGCAATTTACAGCTTTTTATTTTTTAAATTAAAAAAAAAATTTTATTTTATATTGGAGTACAGTTGATTAACAACGTTGCGTTAGTTTCAGGTGTACGGCAAAGTGATTCAGTTATACATATATATACCTATTCTTTTTTCAAATTCTTTTCCCTTTTAGGTTATTTCATAATATTGAGCAGAGTTCCCTGTGCTATACAGTATCATAGGGGCAGAGCATTTTTAAAGGCCAGGCGAGGGCGGGGCAGCCCAGAGTCTGTGATCAGCTTGTGCACATTTCTCTGATTGGTTAATGGCGAGATAACAGAGCAGCATCACAGGGATTAACCTTATCGATCCTTCGGCGCCAGAAGGTCTGGGGGCAAATGCTCATGATTATCCATTAGTTAGTTTCTTCCATTTGGTGGTGGTTTTAGCATCTGAAAAACTCAGGAAATGTGCATCAGATATTATTATCTAGGTACTTCAGAGAGGAGCTACAGCAGAGGAGATCCGGGAGGGGTCTGTCTGGGAAATGTCCCACAGGGTTCTGCTCGGCTCCAGAGTGCCCCCCAGGGCAGTGTCCTTCTCCACAACCCTCCAGCAGCATCCGTGCGCTAGGCGTTTGAACCTATGAGTGGGGAACAGCAAGGGGTAGGGGCACCTCTTGATGCGGCTGCTGTGAAAACAGTCTGGCTCTTCCTCCAAAAGTGAAGCACAGAGTTACCACATGGCCCGGCTGGGTACATACCCAAAAGATTGAAAACAGGAACCCAAACAAACACTTCTACGTGAGTGTTCCTGGCAACGTTATTCACAATGGTTGAAAGGTAGAAACAGCCCCAAAGTCCATCCATGCGGGAAGGGACAAACAGATGTGGTCCAGCCATATGACAGAGCATTGCTGAGCCTCAAACAGGAATGAAGGACCGCTATGTGCCGCCGCGTGGCTAAGCCTCAAAAACATGACACTGAGAGTAAGAAGCCAGGCCCCAAAAGCCACATGTCATAGGATTCCATTTCTATGAAATACCCAGAGTAGGGAGATCCGAGGATGCCACTCGCTTCAGTAAATCCCCTCTCGGAGCTTCAGTCTCCCGATGAGGGGGTGGGAAGGGGAAAGGAGGGGCCTCGGCACCGAGCCTGGTGGGCGCTGGACTTGGGTCCCAGGTTCCACGGGAGGCACGAGGAGGCACAAGGACCCTGCAGGTAGAGCCGGCTCCCTGGGGACCCTGGCTCAGCGGTCAGTCCCTGGAGAAGAGGGGCCAGGGACGCCAGGAATCAGCCTGAGCTCCTCACCCGTAGGATTTCCCAAACTCGGCAGCCCCCCAGCCTGCTGCCCGGGCAGGAAGTGAGCAATCGCCTCTGGACATACGAGCAGCGGCAGCCCCAGGGCCAAGGACAGAGGTAGGAAGCAGGGTGGCCAGGCCGCCTGGCAACCGAGGCCTCCTTCCCACAAACCTGCCGGCCCAGCAGGACGAGGCCCCCGCCCACCTCCCAGGGCAGCAGGGAGACAGACAGACAGACAGAGGAAAGACTAGCCTCCTTGTGCCCTTCGCCCCCACCTCCTTCCTCAAGTTCCTCTTTGATCGCAGCTCTGAAGGTCTTTGCACCAGAAATAGCAAGGATTTCACTCACGCCCTAAATCTGAGGACAGGGTGTGGGAAAGTCCAGTTGGACAGAAATTGTGAGGAAAAACACCCATATCAAGGAGTTAAATAAAAGCAGATGAGTTTGCTTTCTGCCATGTTTCCACTGTTTTGGAAAGAACCAAATACATATGCATGTATAAACTGCAAAATATAAATGGTGCTATTTCGGTGATTTCACATACGAGTTAAATGCACAGATATTTGCACTTCAAGCTGAGCGATATAAAGGTGAATGGTAAAATGCATGCTAATAAATTAAAATTTTAATTCTCCTTTACTCAGAAGGACTTTAAACAGCTAGTAACTTATCACTGGGGAATGGACACCCCGGGGGTCGGAGCTGGGGACTGAGGGCCAGCTGTGCCCAGGACGAAGCTTCCTGCAGGGCTATGGGGGCCTCTGGGGGTCAGGGGCGAGAACAGAGGCAGAACGGAGGGGACTGCACATCGGCTGGGACTTGCTCTGCAGGGTCCGTGGACGTGGGCATCAGCGTCAACCAGTCCACACTATAGGCTTTGTGCATGTTTTGCTCTGAATCAAAATCCGTGCTCACCCAGTTTTTCAGGATTGGTTTGCCTGTTGTATGCCGGGCGGCTGCCGAGGGACGGAGAACAGGGGTTGCTTTCTGGTCAAGACCATAGAGTTCTGGACAAAAGCACAGCCCACTTCTGGAGGTGGATGGAAAAGGGCCTTCCTGGGGAGGGGACTGAGGACCTCAGCCTCACACACAGACATTTGGAGAGAATGTTCTGGAACACTGGGATGGAGGGGCAGACATACATAAACAAACAAGTGTGCGTACATGTGCATACATAGCTTGCTTTTGTGCTGTTCTATTTTATGGGATCTTTTCTCCACCCCAGTGAGGTTGGATCTGGGGGCTTTTGCCCATAGACTGACCTGTGTCTTCATTCCATCAGCAGGAGTTCACAGGGGCCCTGCTATGTGCTGGATGATAACAGACAGGATAATAAATAAATAAATAAGACAGGAGTCCCTGCCTCATGGGATTCATGTCCAGGGGCCATGGAGGAAAACTTGGCACTGTGGAAGGAGGCGGCCAGGCTGCTGAGTGCAGGCGGGGTGCAGCCTCCACCAGGCACATCAGGAAAAGGCCCGTGAGCGGCCCCTAAAAGCAGGGCGGGAGTTTCCAAAGGAAGGGCACTCCAAACAGAGATCACTGCACGTGCAGAGGTGTGGAGTCAGCTGCCATCTGCCACATTTGGGAGACTTAGATGACTGCGTGATGCTGAGGCTTAGGTTTGGGCTTGAGCCGGAGAGGCCAGGGGTCGGTTGTTATCAAGCCACAGAGGGGCCCTGGCTTAGTGCGGAGGCCATCAGGGTTATGCAGGAGGAACTTGGGGCCTCCTCTAGTTGTCCCTGAAAACCCCCGGGCTGTCTGGAGCCAGAGTCCTGGCAGGGCTGAGCCCCCTTGTGACCTCAGGCTGAGCTCCCTTGTGACCCCAGCCAAGTGGACAAATGGAAAGGGGTAGAATAAGTCAGGGCTGTCAGATTTCGCAGGACGCGTTTAGCTAAATTTTCTCATAGCAAAAATGAAATACAAATATGTGCCGATCCAGATATAAATGAGTGTGGGTTGCTACTGAGTTTGTGAGAAATTCCTTTCGAAAAGGTTCCCTGGCCTCAGTGGTGAGCTCCTCCCAGACATGGGTGCATTGATTCATTCACTTCTGCCTAACAATGCACAGACCGCCTATGCGGGTGTCTGATAAATCAGCGGATGGATGGATGGATGGATGGATGGATGGAAGGATGGGAGACCGGATGGGTAGATGGGTGGATGGGTAAATACAAGTGTAGGTGAATGGAAGAGTGGGTGATTATTTTACAAGATTTAAAGATTCTTTTGTTGGAAAGACATGACACAATGGCACTCAGATAGATGAAAGGCAGAACTTTTTGTTACTTACTTCCCCAAAGGAGAGATGTCTTCCAGGCAGGGCCACACAGGGGTTGCACCTGGGGACAGAGTAACAGCAAGCTGGTGCTACAGGGAGAGCTTACGTACAGCAAGCAGGATGGGTTAGGCAGCTTTCTCAGGCTCCCTGTGGATTGGCTAATTTGAATAATTTTGTAAGTTCCAGGGTATAAGGGCTGTCCATAGTTGTTTGGTACCTGGCCCCCGCGTGATTAGGGCAGGTGCATAGTGGCTCAGAGTGTGAAAGCCCGAGAAGGGAAGTGATGGGAGTGTGAACTTAGCTGTTCAAGAAGAATTGACAGGGCTTCCCTGGTGGCGCAGTGGTTGAGAGTCCGCCTGCCGATGCAGGGGACACGGGTTCGCGCCCCGGTCCGGGAAGATCCCACGTGCCGTGGAGCGGCTGGGCCCGTGAGCCATGGCCGCTGAGCCTGCGTGTCTGGAGCCTGTGCTCCGCAACGGGAGAGGCCACAGCAGTGAGAGGCCCGCGTACAGAAAAAAAAAAAAAAAGAAGAAGAATTGACCAACCGCCAGCCAGGACTTCAAAACTGGGTCAAGATAGCAGTCCACCCACACCCCAGAAAAAAAACCTATATTACAGTGGTGGATGGAGAAGTGTATAGATGGACGATGCCTTTTGGAGCTCTCTCTGTCAATAGTATTTACAGAAGCATCAGCACTGGCTTCAGATCTTTGAAGATTTTTCATCTCACAGATGTAGAACCCTAGAATATGTGAGCTGGAAGGGACCTCACAAGGTCTCTCTCTCTCTCTGACATCTGAGGGACTCAAGATGCTTTGGATCATAGAAGATCCTTTCAGTAATTTGGCAAAGACTATAGATCCTCTCTCCTGGAAAAAGCATACAGCACAGTCCATGTTATAGGGCTGGTGGACACCGGGCAGCCTGTCCACAGAGCACTGCTCCCATCTAGGAAGTCAGAAACCTCAGATCAAGGAGTCCCAGCACCGTAGAACCAGCCACTGTGCAGAGGAGTCACTGAGACACCAGGTCACGGAAAGGACCACATTCAAGTTTGTGCAACCAGTTCACAGGCAAGTCAGGCCTAGATCCCAGGCCTCCACGTTAACCCTCCTGGGACTCAGTTTCCCCGTATCTCTGATAATGGAGTTGGACTCAGTCGCTGGTTTGAAGACTTGGTTCAGAGAAGTTACAGGGGAAGGAGAGACGGCAGGTGGAGTTGTGACCCTCCCGTTTATTCCCCCAGTCCCACCGGACCCACGGTATCGGCTCTCTTTTGAAGGAAAGGCTTTAAGACTTTTTCCAAAAATGTTCGAAGGCCCCATACTTTCCAGCTTCTAAGCTTCTGGGAGCGTTAAGTGCTGTGGTTTGTCAGTAAGTCTCCAGAGCGAAGCCAAGAAAGCCAATCAGTGTTGAAGTGGGAGGAAACCACAGCCAAACGTCCCCAAAGAAATGGCTGAGTCTCAGAGGCACAAATCCTTCAGTGTCACCAGAAAACAGGACCGGGAAAGGTGTTCTGTCTCTGAAGATGTTTCTGAGTCTCTGCTGCCATCACCCCTTGGGAAGTACACATGGCATGAAAAACAGTCAGAACTCCGCTGCCTCCCTGGCCACCCTTGTTTCTACCTTCTGTGTAAATGCCCACTGTTTACACCTGAGCTCAGACACAAAACAACCACATAGGGAAAAGAAATAATGATAAGCAATAAATGTGCTATTAGACAAATGTATTCACTTGTGGAGTGTGTCAGCTACCTACCTCAATACCAGAAAGAAGAAAACTAGTATTTTAGGGGTCATCTGCTATGCATCCAATATTCACACCCAAATTTCATTTAGTTGAGAAAAGGGATGGGAAAGTGGTTAAGAACAGATTTTGGAGCCAGACTGCCTGGGTTCCTGGGAGGATTAGCTGAGTTAATACATTTATGGGCTTTAAAAAAGCGCCTGCCACGGGGCTTCCCTGCTGGCGCAGTGGTTGAGAGCCCGCCTGCCGGCGGGTTCGTGCCCCAGTCCGGGAAGATCCCACGTGCCGCGGAGCGGCTGGGCCCGTGAGCCATGGCCGCTGCGCCTGCGCGTCCGGAGCCTGTGCTCCGCAGCGGGAGAGGCCACAACAGTGAGAGGCCCGCGTACCGAAAAAAAAAAAAAAAAAAAAAGCGCCTGCCACAGTAAAAGTTACATACATGTCAGGACTGTTACTAACCCCCACTTCTCCCCTCTCTGAAATCTGTCGCCATCAGCTGCAGTTCAGAGTTCAGAGAGGTTAAGTCACCCGCCCGAGGTTTTTCGCCACTGGGACTGAAATCCAGGCTGACTTGGAGCCCAGAACACGCTTGCCAATCCGAGCCTCTCAAGGGCAGCCTGTCTACACAAGAGGAGCCTCTCAAGGGCAGCCTGTCTACACAAGAGAACCCTCCGCGGACTAACCTGGGAATCATGCATGCGGCTCGCCCAGCGCCCCCGGCTCGGAAGGCAGCCGGAGCCCTGAGCAGATGCAGCCACCCACTGGCCTCTCTGTAGGTCTAGGTTCTGGAAACTGCAGCCAGCCTGGCTGGGGCCGGCGCTGGGCAGGAGCCGGAGCTCTGGCCTAGGCTGGAGGTGGAGGGAGGAAGTGCCTAGGAGGGTGATGACATCACAGCCCAGCCCTTGAAAGATGATCTGTTCCCGCAGCCACACTCCAGCTCAGCTCCGGAGGCTCCTCGGAGGACTGGGGCCCTCAGGCAGCCCCGCTGGACCAGGGAGCTACGAAGTACCCGCGTTTGTGCTCCGGACAAGGTGGGTGCCGGGCAGGGGCTGGTCCAGCCGCCTCACCTTCTCGGGGAAGGACAGGCAGACCAAGCACAGAGGGAGGGCGGGCAGATGGGTGACATGGGAGCTGATTCCCAGGCTGGGTGAGAAGTTTTCCTCAGGTCCTAGGGAGTTTGGGAAAGTTCCCTTCCTTCCCTACAGGTGACAAGAAGGGCTCCCAGCAAGAGAAATGTTCTTGTTTGCTGGAGGTTTGTCTTCTCCCTGAATGGAGGAGACAGACAGGCAGGTGTGTATTTATGTGAGCCATTCAGTGACCTGACTTTTATAGACTTTGGGTGGACTCCTACACTAAAGCAGAGAGGGTGGTGAAGCAGGGAAGGTGTGGGGTTTAGACTCAAGAATCTGGCTTTTCACTCATAGCCCTACCGCTCATTGGCCCTGTGTGACCCTGGACAAGTTACTTAACCTCTCTGAGCCTCAGTTTCTCGTCTGCAAAGTACCCTGCTCGCCTGCTTCCCGGGGCGGCTGGAGTTAATCAGACCACAGATGGAAGGGGGTTTGTAAACGATGGCTGATGTGCACTGGGGCGGTTGTGGTGATAACTCAGACAAGCTTCGCATCCCTCTCGTCTGGTCCTGCCTGTCCAGGACTGAGGGATACAACAGTTTGTTTGTTCAGAGCATGGGCTTTGCATCCAGCCCTGGGTTGGCACCAAGCTCTGCTCTCATCCCCTGGGTAATGTTTTTGAGTCTGTTTTTTTTTTCCCAGTTTCCTGAGCCAGAAAGCTGACCTGGCAGGAAGGGGGGGCAAAGACAGAAATGGGCTGATGAAGTGAAGTGTCGCATATACAGTAGGTGCTCAATAAATCGTAGCCGTTCTCAGAGCTGCCGAGGGCAGGTAGTTTCCCCAGGCTGCGAGGTGGGAGTTGCTCTCCCAGGCAGGTGAGAATGTGACTCCTTGAGTCAGGATGCCTGGGGCTCCCACCAGTCCACAGGAAGTGGGGGCTCTGGCCCAGGAGTGGGCCATGGGGGCCCCACGGCCAACCCGCCTCTTATTCCTTCTCTCAGTGGGTGGCCGGGGGCAGGGTGAGCGACCCCCCAGGACACTGTCCACCCTCCTTATCTGGAGGAAAACTGTTCTGTGTCCTTCTGGGCCCTGGCAGCAGTCGGGGTGAAGAGGACATTCCACAATAGGAGCCCCACAAGCTTGAAGGAAGAGTTCACTGTTTTTCTCCTGTTCAGGACAGGAGTCAAACAGGGGGTGGGGAAGAGCCAGGAGAAGGGGTTTTGGAGACCACTGCAAATGCAGGCTCCCGTGCTGGCCCCACAGGCAGGACCCCAGGGTCCCATCCCAGCTCTGCCGGGAGCTCACAAATCCCCTGCAGCCATGCCCTCCGAGGCCATCACAGAACAGATGAGGAAACGGAGTCTCCGAGCCAGGACGTAACTGAGCAAAGCTCCCTGCTCAGGGTCCGGGGAAGGCCTTGACCTCTTTGGGACTCAGGTCTGTCACTTATAAGCAGGGGAACATTCCGATGATTGACGAATGGTGAGACTAAGAACGTGGGATTAGCCCGAACTGGAGACATGCTGGCCAACGGCACCAAGCAGGGGAAGAGCCGTGCCACGTGGTCTCTGCTAACACAGTGACCGTGTCTGGATAAAAAGTTCAGAGGGGATCCGAGGGTAACACTAATGGCTGCCTTTCTGACCTGTGCAGCCTTGGGGTCAGAGAAGGCACTGGAGATTGCCCTGCAGACCCACCAGGGGATTCTGGTTTTCAAAATCAAAGTAGGGATCATGTCTGTCCATTCACAGCTGGCTCGCCTGCACGGAGAACTGTGCCTTCCATAAAGTGGGCACAGGTCAGTTTTTGCTGAATGACTGAATGGTAGATGGGTGGGTGGATGGCTGGATGGGTAGATGGATGGATGGATAAGTGGATGGATGGATAGATGGATGGATGGGTGGATGGATGAATAAATGAATACTGGTCACTTGGCAGGCACTAAAAGCACACAGAGCATATTACTAAGTGAAAGAAGCCAATCTGAAAAGACTACATACTGTAGGATTCCTATTATATGACATTCTGGAAAAGGCAGAACTACAGAGACAGTGAAAAAAATCAGTGGTTGCCAAAGTTGGGGGGAGGGAGGAATGAGCGCACAGAGCACAGAAGATTTTTAGGGCAGTGAAACTACTCTGCATGAAGCTGCAGTGGTGGATACATGCCATTATACATTTGTCCAAACCCATAGAACGTACAACATCAAGAGTGAACCCTAATGTAAACCATGGACTTTGGCGATCTGATATGTCAGTGTAGGTCCATTGATTGTAAGAACACAGCACTCTGGTGCAGGATGTTGATAAGTGGGGAAGATTGTGCACGTGTGGGGTAGGAGGTATATGGGAACTCTCTGTACTTTCTGCTCAATTTTTCTGTGAACCTGAAACTGCTTTAAAAATATAGTCTAATTTTTTTTTAAAGCACACAGTGCAGGACTGTGTGTTGAGGATTCAGAAGGCGCTTAGGGTGTCCCAGAGCCCTGAATCAAATGATCAGAGCTTCCTAAGACTTGATACTAAGACTGAGTACATCACTTCCAACACCCACCCGGCCCAGGAATCCCCTGACTTCTTTGTGCACATGCTTCCCGGAACGGGGAGGTCACTATTGTACAAGGCGGCCTGCTCCATCTCGAGAGGGTTGTACTGTTAAAAAAGCCCTGCCTTAGACTGAAGCTAAATCCCTCTCCCACTGAGCATTGGGCCACTTTCTATCTCTTGGAGTTGGACTGTATAATTCTCATCCTATGGGTCCGCCCTGAGCAAAACTTCCACAGCTCTTCAATCAAAATACACTTTCCAGATCAAACCCAAGAAGTAAAGTATCCCTTTGACTCTGGCATCTGTAGGGTTCTATAGGCTAGAAAAATGTGAACCACCTCCAAAAAACAATCATCACAGCACAAAGCAGGGTGGAACAAGCACAGGCTCTGCGTTCGAATTCTGACTGTTTACTGCTGGAGAAGCTCTCTGAGCCTCAGTTTTCTCAAATGTACGATGGGGATCATCCTTCCTATTTCTGAGGAGCATGGAGAGGTTTAGCTCAGGTGGTGCTAGTGCAGTGCAAACAGGGGCCAGGCTTACTGCAGGTGCCCACTTAGCAGAGGGAGGGCAGCAAGGACCTGGGACTAGCAGAGGTGTTGTCTGCCCTGCAGTGGGGTCGCTACAGCGTGGGGGTTCCCAGGGAACAGGGTGCCCCAGCATGCCCGCGCTCATATCCCTAGGCAGCACATCTGTGGGTGGCAACAGCCGGAGCCCTGTAACTTTTCCCTTGAGGGCTCAAACTTCAGATTTCCAGCCCACACTCCCCAGCGCCTCTGGGCCCCTCTGATTTCTCTGGCCAGTGGAGCTCTGGGAAGGCGGGCGCAGAGAACTGGCTTCCAGACCCCGTCCCAAACTCGCCAGCTGGCTGAGCCAGCTCGGCGAGGTCGCTTTGCTTCTCTGAGCCTCACGAAATCAGCAGCGCCTGTGCCAGACACCTCGTGGGGCGTCTGTGGCTGTTACCGTGCTGCTGTGTACCTGTGACATAGTGTTCCCTCTTCTTTCCTTTGGGTCCCCAAGTGACCATATTCCAAGGGAGTGTGGCCTGACGGTAAGACCAGCCATGGACACACACTGCCTCAGCAAATGGCTTTCTGGGGGGAGCAAATGTGAAAGGAACTCAGGCCCTGGCCCTGCCCTAGACCCCAAAGCCACCATCCCCAGATCCCTCCTCTTAATCCCCACGGCCGAAATTCAGGGCCCCCAAACCCTGGTACCCAGGGCTGTATCACCGCCCCCTCCCATGTCATTTCAGGAACCGACAAACACACTCTCCCTGAGAACTCGGGGCCTCAGGCAGCTCCCAGCCTAGCTCCCCTGCAGGTGGATTTGGGCCTCAGGAAGCATCAAGCTGTGTCCTGCCTCTCCCACCCAACTGAAAGCCCCTCCAGGGAAAAGACTGAACCCAGCCCAGCGCATGGCACCTACTATGAATACCTGTACAGCAGGGGTGACACCCTGAGTGCAGTGTGGAGGCTTTCTGGTCCTTCCAGAGCCTCTGAGATTGCACCTTCCAGCCAAATGGGAAATTCATCCCATCAAATAATTCAAGAAAAGGAACTTCCCCACAAGTTCTAGGGAAAATTAGCTGATCAGTTAAACCAGTTCAATTCTAAACTATGGCTAACAAATTGGTTGTACTGTGATTGTGAAGCTTTGTAACTGTTTAGGCAGGATACTTAAAATAGGCATAAAAATTAGGAAATAATCTGGAACAAAAATTTCTTATTATTTCAGCTAAATCTGAAAAGTGAGAAGAGAAAAAGAAGGGAGGAGGAAAAGCGTGCTAAAGATTTTTTTTTAATTGAAGTATAGTTGATTTACACTAAAGATTTTATCTTAGCTGGAAGAACAGTTATTTTTCTACTCTTGATGCTAATAGATGGATACAAGTTTTAATATGTTTGTTAAAATTTTAAAGGTAATCACTAGAAGAAATGAAGAGTATATATATATATATATATACTCCAATTTTATGTACATATATAAAATTTTTTATATATATATATTTTATATATATATACTCTATATATACTCTATATATACTCTCTCTCTCTCTATATATATATATACTCTCTCTATATATATATACTCTTCAATTTTATATATATATAAAATTATAGTATGTTATATTTGTAACATAATTATTATAAATTATGATAAATTATCTTACTCTGTATTCAACAAAGGAAATACATTCTAAGGAATATTTCTAGAAATTGATTATGTTCTAGGCCTTAAAGAAAACCTTAATATAGTCCCAGATATAAAACTCTTACTGGCTGCATTACTTGACCATACTGTAGAAATTAATATCAAATATAGAAACTAAACATCACAAATCACTTGTAAATTTTAGAAAATGCTCTTCCTCAGAACTCTCCCATCAGAGATCATCAAAACTGAAGTTACAGGGGCTTACCTGGTGGCGCAGTGGTTGCGCGT
Organism: Physeter macrocephalus; assembly: GCF_002837175.3. Taxonomy (NCBI): domain Eukaryota; kingdom Metazoa; phylum Chordata; class Mammalia; order Artiodactyla; family Physeteridae; genus Physeter; species Physeter macrocephalus. The sequence continues at coordinate 174,121,867 of NC_041224.1, forward strand.
CCGCCTGCCGATGCAGGGGAACCGGGTTCGCGCCCCGGTCTGGGAGGATCCCACGTGCCGCGGAGCGGCTGGGCCCGTGAGCCATGGCCGCGGAGCCTGCGCGTCCGGAGCCTGTGCTCCGCCTGCCGATGCAGGGGAACCGGGTTCGCGCCCCGGTCTGGGAGGATCCCACGTGCCGCGGAGCGGCTGGGCCCGTGAGCCATGGCCGCGGAGCCTGCGCGTCGGGAGCCTGTGCTCCGCAACGGGAGGGGCCACGACAGAGGGAGGCCCGCGTACCACAAAAAAAAAAAAAAAACAAAAAACTGAAGTTACAGATATCTGAGACAAGATCAGTTACAAGAACACTGTTAATCAAATTTATGGGATACAGACAAAGCCATACTCATAGTTGAACTCATGTTAATAATAATTATGATGATGATTATTATATTATTGTTTATAGACATTGCAAGTAAATGAATAAAATGTTCAGTTCAAGAAGCTGGATGGACAAAAAAAGTAGAAGAAAGAACAAAAGAAAGAAAGAAAAAGAAGTAGAAGAAAGAATAGTGATGACAAAACAAAATGATTAATTAGAAAGGAAAAAAACGTTAATATCAGTATTCCATCTAAGGAGAAACCAAAAGCTGGCTCTTTGAAAATAGGGAAGGGGAAGGAAATATTAGGAAGTGATCCGCGCTATGCGGAGCATTAGAATCAGTTGCCCACAGGGAGTGAAGAGCAGCCACTTTATCTGGGGTCAAGAGTGGCCTGCAGCGAAGTTGGGGCCCAGCATCGCAGCCTTCCCAGGCTGTGGGAGGGAGGATCCGCCTGGTTGGGGGTTTCTGTTGGCCCCATGAAGGCCTTCTTTCCGTACTGGCCTCCTGTTCCCTGGGAGGGTCCCATGTCCCTGAAGGTAGGAGAGCAGAGCTCAAAGCCCTGCCCCCGGCCAGGACCTGGGCCTGGGATCCCATCATCTCTGCTTCAACCTTTTACACCTAAGTCTCGATCAGAGCCCGCGATCCAACAGGCTCCCAGATCTGCTAAGTATTTAGCCACCAGCATTTTTTAAGAGTCAATATTTTTAAAGTGGGATATTTCACATCAAAATTCAGCTTCCCAGCTTCTCTAAGAATGCATTCGGCTCTGGCAAGGCTGAAAGTTAACGCCCCACCTGGCCACACACAACTCTTTAGGTCAGACCTTGGCCGTCGGAGTGCCCACCCCTCCCCCAGCGCCAGCATCTGCTCTCACCTCCAGCACCCCACTTTAATGGGCCCCTGTGGGCATTTGAATTTGAGGCCCCGCTTGGCACGTTGAGAGGTGCGGGACTGGTGAAGGCCACAGAGGCAGAGCTGAGCTGGTTACGACTGGGAGAAAGAACTTTCCGAGCAGATTTACAAGGGCAGCCTCTCCCCCACACAGCCCCACGTAAGGGAGGGCAAAGGCAGCCCCTCCCCACGCCAGCCTCTGGGGGCTGAACTCTAAGATGGGCCTGTGATGGGCTTGACTCTTCCAAACAGAGGGGAAGAAGCTGGTGTGAAGCTGAGGAAAATCTGAACTACCCAGGATCCTAAGCACACGATGCTCTCCAATGCCTCCGAGCCTTCGTTCATGCTGTTCCCATGCCTCTGATGCTTTTCCACACCTTCCTCAAGCTTCTTCTCCTACTCAGCCTTTGAGATGAAGGGGTCCCTCCTTCCAGGAGGCCTTCTACACCCCTTCCCAGAAGCTAGGTCCCGCCTTGGTGCCCCGCAACTGCCTTTGGCCCCTCAGTGACAGCACTAGCCATGCTGTGCCGGCATCATCTGTGTGTTTGCCTCTTCTGCAGCCTGTGAGCCCCCTCAAAGGCCGGGGCCTCATCTTAGCCCTCTGTCCATCCCCAGCCTGGTCCCCAGGGACCTGCAGCGCCCTCCTGGCTGTTAGGGCCTGTACCCTGGTAGGCTCAGCAGGCCTCCTGGGAGGTTGGACTCTGCAGTGACAGCAGGAAGGGCATTCCCTGAGTGTGGCCTCTGGCATCCTGGAGAGAGCAGGTGTTCCAAGGAGGCCTCTTTGTCACTGCAGACTAACAGTCGGGTGGCAGGTTTCCAGGCTTCCTTTCTGTGGGTCTTGCCATGCCCCCATGTCCTAAAGGCTCTGGGGCACAGATGAGACTTCTGAGCCCACCAGCTCTGAGCCCGGGTGCCTTCCCCAAGGGAATGGGGTCCGACCCCAGGGGGTCCCGTGGCAGCCACCGGTAGGCCTGCATCACTCTGCAAAGTCCCTTCTTTGGGACCCTGAGTGCCAGCTTCTCCGAAGGTGGCCTCCAGCCGGTTCCAGTCCCTGGGCAGAGCCCGTGGTGGAGGACACCAGCCTCATCCAACAGCCCAGCATTCTGATCGAGGCTTGGCCAACTGCTTGCTGAGTAACACAGGGCAGGTCGCCGACCGGCCTGAGCCCCGCCTTCCCACCTGCATCAGGGGATCAAGACCGCCACCCACAGCCTTTGTGCAGCCGACACAGCAGGACGGCGTGTGAAACGCCCACACCGCGCAGCGCCCGCCCATCCCCTCCTTCCTGAACCGCTCGGGAGAGGCTCTCTGGGCTCCCAGCGCAGAGGCTCCTGCCCACGGGGAGTGCGGAGCCTGGGGGAGAGACAGGCGGGGGCCTGGGAGACTTGGACTCAGCACCCTGCTCCTGTGACCCCAGGGGCCAGCCCAGAGGACCCGAGACGGTCACGTCCTCTGCTTGTGCTAAGCCTCCTGAATCCAGAGCCAAATGGCAGGATCTCCACCTTCCCCTTCCTGGGCCTCTGTGTGCCAGCCTGCCACACACACTCACACATCACACACACACACGCACACCGCACACCACACACTCACAACACAGACGACACAGACACATACACACACGTACACACACGTACACACAAATACGCCACACCACATACACACACGTACACACAAATACGCCACACCACACACACATCACACACACACGCACACCGCACACCGCACACATCACACACACACACGCACACCGCACACCGCACACATCACACACACACACGCACACTGCACACCGCACACAACACACTCACACACACACATACACACACCGCACACCACACACCACACACACTCACACACACACACGCACGGACTCGAACCCGTGTTTCCTGCATTGGCAGGCGGATTCTTAACCACTGTGCCACCAGGGAAACCCTTGGGTTGGTTTGTTTTTTAAATCAGTTAAAATCACCTGGAGATAGCCAACACTGACATTTTGGTAACCATTTTTTCCACACATTCCTCTGTGTATGTGTGTAAAACACACCACACACGCACACACACCACACACACACACCGCACACCACACACTCACACACACAATACACAGATGACACAGACACATACACACACGTACACACACACGCACACACACACACCGCACACCACACACACACAGCACAGACGACACAGACACATACACACACGTACACACACGTACACACAGTCACACACACACACCGCACACCACACACTCACACACACACAACACAGACGACACAGACACATACACACACGTACACACACGTACACACAAATACACCACACCACACACACACACATCTCACACACACACACATACACACACAAATAAATACACCACACACACACTACACTGCACACACAGACACACATGTACACACACAGACACACACCACTACCTCTCTGCTGCCTGCATGTCCCCATAACCATCTTGTGACATCTATGCTCTCTGAATTGTCGTTGTGGGCAGGGTTCAAGTTCTCTCCCAGGAGGGTCCTAGACCTTTAAAGCGGAGGGTGGGTCTAAATGGGGAAGGACATGCGGTGGGACAGACCAGGCGGGAGCCCACCCAGGGCCCCAAGAGTGTATATCTCGGCCCTACCCTGGGCACCCTCTCCCTCAGAACTCTGCTAAAGCTGCTAAGCGGGGATGCTTCCCCCCAAGCGTGGACACAAGGCTCTCTAGAGGTGACAGAGCTGGTCAGAGGCGGCGCTAGGACTGGGACCTGGTCTGGTTCCCCCACGAGGACGCCAAGGCTCCCTGGATGGGCAAAGATGTCAGGGTGGGCATCAGGAGGTGCGCTCAGGCCGGCGGCAGCGAGGACACCAGCCCTGCCCCTGCGGGGGAGAGAGCAGGTGGGGAAGCGAAAGAGGGGCCAGGGCTGGAGATGCCGGGGGGAGTCCGGGCCTTCCCACTCTGGGCCATCATCCCGAAGCCCCAGCTGGGCGCTGACTGCCCTGACTGGGCCGCCTTGCATGTCCCCAGCGGTGTACACGTGTGTTTACTGCAAAAATAAATCACAGCCACGGGGACCTTCAAGTGGCCTGGGGAATTTCTTCCAAGAGCGTGTGTGGACCGTGGTGGCCGTGGCTGAGGGGGTGGAGGTGGGCCACCCGGGGCGGTCACCGCACAGAACACGCCTGGATCTGGGGTGCCGTGGAGGCAACATAAAAGGGAGCTGAGGGCTAATGAGATCCTGGTGGCCGGGGCTGATCCCGCCGGGTCCTCGCCACAACCCGCGGGCAGGAGATAACGTCTCTAGTCCTGCAAGTGGGGGGACCCAGGCCCAGAGAGGCGGCCACTGGCTCAGTCACACTGTTGGTAAATGGCAGAGCTGGCATCTGGATGCCTGCAGAGTGACGCTACCTCCCAGCCTTTTTCGTTTTGCTACAGGTTTGCCTCAAGGGCCAGCACTGGCCTGACTGAGGATGACCTGAGAGGGTGGTGAGGATGGGCAGCCAGGTAACCCAGAGGCGGGGGAACAGGGGGAAGCGGCAGGCAACACACAAAGGAAGGAAACTCAGGCTGGCTTCAGCTTTGCCACAGCAGCAAATACACCAAATCCAACAGAGGAGCGTCTCCAGACTCAGGACAGAAGCAGGCTGTGACAGCAAATGGTCTTCGTGAGTGAAGGCGGCCGAGAGACATGCTGAATGTGAAAGGGCTCAGAGAACACGCCATCCTTGCAACCATCGTGAAAAAAATCCCTCAATGACGAAACCCAGGTGACAGAGACATGAGTCAAAATGAAGAACAGAGGCTAGGGAAGGATTTTTGGTTCATCGGGACCCCAAATGTAAAATATCAGGCTGAATCCTGTGACAAGAAGTGGCTTTTGGGTCCAGCAGGAAATCCCACCTTCCCAGAGTCTCTCTCAGCAGCTCCCCACCTGGTTGCACTTTCTTGGGTTCTTAGAAGCCCACTGACTCCACCTGCTTGATACTGACCAGGGTTCTTGGCCTTCCCCAAGCAATAGAAATTGACTAGAGGCCAGACAAGAAATTCAGGCAAGACTTATTGGGGCCCCTGCTGCGTGGGTGGGAGGGGGTGGGTGAAAACAAGTAACAGTTTCCCTTGCTTGGACGCCGAGGAGGGGCGAGCTTGTTCCTAATATGGGGTGAGGGTAGGGGTGTGTCCAGGGATCCAGCCAGAGGGGTGGCGTAGGTGTTTTGCCCACCCCTCTGGTGGTGTTGAGTGCAGGGGCATGCTAGTACACCGCTTTTGCTCGCGACACCCTGTTTTTGCTCCCAGCTCTTCAGAAGTGGCAGTTGGGGTTTTTTTTGGTCTTTTTGTATCTTTTTGTCTGTAATTTGCCCCAGCTGCACATGCACACAGTTTTATTTTTAGTCCCTTATAATTTCTTTGTAATTTGTAGTTGGAGGAGACGTTTGTCCAGGTGCAAGCACTGCAGCAAAGGGTCCCAAGTCCCAGCCTGTCTCATGCTCAGGACTGGTGGTTGGGTAAGACAGGAAATCATTGAAGAAACAACTCATAAATACACTCAACATTTCGTTTTATATGAAAACATAATTACGCATTGATTTACCAGTTTTTAAGTAAGCAAGGCCTTTTCTTTGAGCGTGAGCTGGCTGATTATCTTTCTTCCACAAGCTAACCCATCATTCATTCTCTATTTTGAAAAAAATAGGAGAGAACACTTGGCTTATTTAAATAGTTTCATTCCAAAAGCAATCAATGTTCTTCATAGAAAATGTGAAGGCTACTACAAAGAATAAAGAAAACACAAAAGCAACACAGGATCCCACTGGTCAAAGGACCCACCACTAGTAATAATTTGGTATTTTGCCTTCCAGATTTTTTCCTGCTGTGTTATACACATGATTTAGTGCCCAGCTTTTTTTCCCCACCTGGCCTGATATCAGAAGTATTCTCTCTCTTTTGGTGAACTCTTTGGAGCGTCATTTTTCACGTATAATATTTAATCAGTCCCCTGGTCCGAAAAGTTTTGGTTGTTTCTTATTTCCCTAATCGAAGGACAGGAGGCTTTCCCTGTCCTTTTGACTGTTTTCAGAAATACCAAGCAAAAAGTAAAGGGCATTTTTTTAGGTTCTTGATTTGCTTCATTGAATTATCCCAAAATCAAATGTTCTGGAGACAGGTTTGAGAGCCAGTCAACCCTCTCTGCCTGACCCTATTCGGAGAAGACCATCGAAGCTGTCGTCTGCCTGCCTGCCCCCTTCAGTGTGTGACGGGCCCATTAAACATTTGCAAACCAGATTGTTTCAATGTGGTCTTGGCTCCGAGGGTTCCTGAGGAATCAGGTCCAGGCAGCCAGGGGCTCGAGGCAGTGGGCTTGGCATCTCACCAGATGCAAACTCCTCCTAAGAGTGATCCCTCACTGAGTGCCTACGAGTGACCAGTCCCATTCCACCGATAAGGAAACTGAGGCTCCGAGAGGTTCAGGGACCTGGCAGTGAGCAAAGGCACAGAACTGTTGCCCTGGGTCCCCTGGGTGGGCTCCAAGCTGGGTGTGTGGGAAGGTGAGCCGCTGGGGTGTGGCCTCCGTCTGGCACAGTCTCCCCGTAGGCCGGGGACGCCATCTCCCAGCCTCTTCCTTCTGCTTTTGCAAAACTGAAGTACGCGGGGACTAGGCAGCTCGTGGCGTCAGAAATGCCCCTCCATCCCGGCTCAAGAAGTTGGAATTTTCCGCTGCTTTAGCACTGAGATGATAAACCCTGGGGCCCCGCACCCACAAGCAGGGTCTGCGGAGGTCTCAGAGCCCCGGGCCAGGACAGACAACCCCTTGTGCCAGCTGAGCTGCAAACCAGGGTCCCTCTGCAGGGTTATATAATAGAGATACTAGCACCCTCCACCCCCCGCCACTGCTTCTCTCCCCCTCCCACAAGGAGAAGGCAGCCTAGTGCGGGGTAGAATAAGTGCAGATGTTGGGTGGTCTGAGGCCAAACCCTGCTTCACAGCTGGGTGGCCTTTTGAGGGTTAGTGACCTCGCTGAAGTTCATTTTTCTCCCTGAAATCGGATGGTGTCTTACCCAGTGTAAACTTCCTATGGTGTTCTTGGAGAACTAAGGGAGATAGGGTCTGTGAATCTACTGACATACGATGGGCAATTGCAGTACCTTCATATCATACAAATTTAATATATGTGTCTCAAACCAGAAAGGCCAAGGGGCAGGGGAGCCATGCATTGGATGGGACAGCCATATATGGTCCTAGGGCTAAATCCATAGAATTTAAGGAATCTTGGTCCAAATACACCAGAAACGCTGCCCAGACTTTACTTGAATACTTCCAATGACAGGGAACTGACTACTGCTAATAGCAGTGCCATTCAGCAAACACTCAACAAGCAGTTACTTTGCCAGGACTGCGGATTCAGAGAAGCAAAGACTGTCCTGTGCTTGAGCGATTGACAATGTGGCAGTCCAGATGCGTGTAAAGAGAAAGAAAATTGCTTGTGTGTGTGTGTGTGTGTGTGTGTGTGTGTGTGCATGTGGGAACAGCAATGTCTGGAATATGTATTAAGAGGAAGTCACTACAGTGGGGAGACCCACCCCAGCACCAGAACGAACAGATTTAGAAAGCTGCTAATCACAGACTGTCACAGTGGGAAAGACCTTACAAAATAATCTGTGTGATCACGCCCCTGCTTGCCCTACAGATGAGGAAACTGAGGCCCAGAGAGGGAAAGCCACCTGCTCAAAGGCACATGCTGAGTCAGCGGCCCAGGGGGTAGGCCTAATAATAGTAATACTAACAATAGCAAAAGCAACTCTGATGGCAGCTACCGTGGGGGGACCCCAGCTCCGTGCCAGCCCTGGGGCTCAGCATCTGACAGCACCAGCTCATTTCAGCCCCAGACAACACAGAGGGGGACACGCTACTATTATCCCTGCCTTGCAGATGAGGACACCGAGGTTCAGACGGAAGCGGGGAGCTGGGGGTCAAGCCAGGTCTAGCTGTCACCTCCCAGCCTTCCCACTTCCTGGCCCCTGGCTGACGTTTGGGAGCCCTGAGGAGACAGCCCCATAGCTGGGGGACGGGCGTCAGGAGGGGCTCATGAGCGGGGTCTGCCTGATGCACTCGACCACAATCAACTTGGCTATTCTTTGGTTCTTGTCGTCTCTCTGGTGGCTCTGGGTGTTGTCACCTGGGTCCCCACCTAGGAGTCTGTGACCTTGGATACATCACTTTGCTGAGCCTCTGTTGCCTTGCCTATAAAATAGGCATCACATCCCCTGGCAGGACAATTATGTGAGGATCAGGGAAAGAACCGCCGATCAGGGTGCAAATCATAAACTGTAAAGTGCAGTGCACACTGCCACTGAGTAACCAGCATCGTGGGATTGTGTGCAGAGGGGTAGGGTCGGGACACTCATGCACGACTAGGGACAGGCCACCTCCCTCTTAGAGCTTTAGTTTCCTCACGGTTAATATAGGGTTGGACTAAAAAAATCTCTAAATGGCAAGATTCTTCCAGCTCGAAAATTCCCTAGCCCTAACACATCTGGGGTACCTGGCAGTTTACAAAGCACTTTTGTATCTGCAACCCCTGAGTTCGAATCCTACCACATTCCCACTCACTTAATAGCCGATGACCTTGGCCAAGGCCCTTTACCTAAACTTGGACAAGCCCCTCCCTGGAGTTGGAGCCTGTTTTGTTTTGTTTTTTTCTCTGACAAGTTTTTTATTCATATTTTGCTATAATTGCTAACATCTAGCAAACAGTCTTTTGAATAAGACAAAACATGCCTTATAAAGTGTAACAGTTCCCTACTAACAAATATATAGCAGTGTTCATTCTTCCCCTCATGTAACAGAGTTTGGTTGATTTGCTCCTTAAGCCTTTCAAGTGATAGATTCCCTTACTTTCTTGCCATTTATTTAAAGAAAATAGGTCTTTTGTCTAATAGCTTCTAGGTCTGGCTGACTGCATCGTTTTGGTGGTTAATGTGTTCCATTGTCTCCAGTTTTCTGTAAACTGGTAGTTAGGTCTAGAGTCTTGATCAGATTCCAGCTTTTTTTTGTGAGACTTCATTGACGGCATGGGGCTATCCATCAGAGGCATGTAATGTCTATTCAGTGATTCTAGCAGCCGTTGATCAAAGTCTAGATCCATAATTTCTTTTTTTTTTAAACATCTTTATTGGAGTATAATTGCTTTACAATGGTGTGTTAGTTTCTGCTTTACAACAAAGTGAATCAGTTATACATATACATATGTCCCCATATCTCTTCCCTCTTGCGTCTTCCTCCCTCCCACCCTCCCAATCCCTTTGCCTTAGCTTCCTCACGCTTACTTCCAGCAGTGTGCCTACTTCCAGCGGTGCCATCAATTCTTGAGCCTTTTAAGGGTTTTGAGGTGTAAACTGGGTTGTTTGCAGCTAGCTTGCCCATCACTGTCTTGGGACTCATCTTTCTTGGGTCTGCTAACTTAGTTACTACTCACCGATCTGGGTTCCAGCTTCCAAAATTATATTGCAGTTGCTTCCTTTCCCATTTTCTTTGGCCTTGTAAGTTTATGTCCTTTTCAGAATTTTTATTGTCCTTTTATTAGGGTTTCAGGAAAGAGCAGTGCATGTATTGAACCCACCATCCTTAACCAGAATTTTTTTTTGAATATTTAAAAAGTATAAAAAGGATCTTTAATATTTAGTATTAAAATAAAAATATCTTTAGCATTGTATTAGTAGGTGAAATTGCTAGTAGTAAGAAGCATTTATTCAGACCCTACTACTTCTCGAACAAAGTTATTTATTTATTTTTTAAAATTTATCCATATCTGCAATATTATAGACCTAACAAAAGTAAGCAGTTCGATTTGGGTTCCAACATTGAACAATCATAATGCAATATCAGGTTCAAACACAAGTAGATCTGGGCACATGTATGTGTTGAAGATAAAGCAACTACTGGGGTGTTTTAAGGATGCTCTGGTTTTTCAGGATGGAATTTTCTATGATCTTGATTTACTTAATTTGGCCAATTCTTTTCCTTTCCTTTCCCAGAAACAGGTTACATTATGACATAAAAGTAAAAGTTCGGTAGTATAGCGGGGACACAATGTCAGGAAAATATGGAACTTCCTTGTTCACTGGGAAGTGAACCAGGTGCAAGTAGACTTCCCTGGACTCTGCTACCTGGGAACAAGCCCTGAAGACCCAGTGGTGTGCTGGAACCCATGCCTGGGCCAAAAGGATCTTCCTGTGATTTATGTCATAGAGTGTTCTTCCTATGTTTTCCTCTAAGAGTTTGATAGTGTCTGGCCTTACATTTAGGTCTTTAAGCCATTTTGAGTTTATTTTTGTGTAGGGTGTTAGGGAGTGTTCTAAATTCATACTTTTCCATGTAGCTGTCCAGTTTTCCCAGCACCACTTATTGAAGAGTCTGTCTTTTCTCTACTCTATATTCTTGCCTCCTTTATCAAAGATTAGGTGACCATATGTGTGTGGGCTTATCTCTGGGCTTTCTATCCTGTTCCATTGATCTATATTTCTGCTTTTGTGCCAGTACCATA
>NC_041224.1:174133593-174133862 GCF_002837175.3 Physeter macrocephalus
TCAATTTCAGTGCTTGTGATTGGTCTGTTCATATTTTCTATTTCTTCCTGGTTCAGTCTTGGCAGGTTGTGCATTTCTAAGAATTTGTCCATTTCTTCCAGGTTGTCCATTTTATTGGCATACACTTGCGTGTAGTAATCTCTCATGATCTTTTGTATTTCTTCAGTGTCCGTTGTTACTTCTCCTTTTTCATTTCTAATTCTATTGATTTGAGTCTTCTCCCTTTTTTTCTTGATGAGTCTGGCTAGTGGTTTATCAATTTTGTTTAT
>NC_041224.1:174133998-174156613 GCF_002837175.3 Physeter macrocephalus
TTTCCTTCATTTCTTTTTCATTTATTTCTGATCTGATCTTTATGATTTCTTTCCTTCTGCTAACTTTGGGGTTTTTTTGTTCTTCTTTCTCTAATTGCTTTAGGTGCAAGGTTAGGTTGTTTATTCGAGATGTCGGAGTCTGTTTTGTTGTTTATTAAGATGAGGACAAGGCTGCGAGCTCCGCCTTTCTTACAGGACTGAGGGAGGCGCTTCTGCAGTTTCCCAGGCCGGGCTCTGCCGCTGAATTTTGCTGAGGCTCAGTTTCCGCATCTGTAAAATGGGGTTAGCAATGCCTGTCTAGAGTTGTTGTAAGGATTGAGTGACTTGATGTTTGCTATGTGCTCTGAACGGAACTGGCATATGGAAGATGCTATATGCGTTGCTGTCAACATCATCATCATCATTATTCATCCTTTCCACAATACTTCGTGAGGCACCTGCCCTTGGCCAGGCCCAGCGCTAGGAGATGGGTATACACTGGAGGGAAGACTGAGACATTTATTGCAGTCAGAGCACTCCCAGCCTGGTGGGGAGAGAACCAATTAAACAAGCTATTTACATAAATGTACTGAGAGCCATGAGAGCACAGAAGCTAAGGGCCTCTGTGCAGAGATACTCAGAGTCCAGGAAGACGTCCTGGAGGAGGTGATGTTAAGCTAGATCTGAAGGATGACTAGGAGTTGGAAGGGCTCCTGCCCTGTGCAGCAGGGTAGGTGGGCAGGGAGGCAAGGTCCTGAGACATGGTTGCTGGGGCTCTGGGCAGGGCAAGGCGGGAATCAACTGTCACATTGGCAGGAATTTCATGAGCTCAGCTGGGCTTGAAATCAGCCACGGTGGGAATATTTACAACATGGAAATTTGCAGATGCTACCAGTTAGCGCTTTCCCCCCCCGAGATCCAGTTGGTAACATGTGCCAGCACTCCACTGCCTCTGTCTCCTCTCAATCGGCCCGAAGAAGCCCACCCTTGCCCAGAGGTCCCCAAGGGCGCACGGCAGGGCAGCAGGAGCTTCTTCCTGTGAGTGCTGGTCCTGGGCTAGTCCGAGGGAACACCAGAGTGTTTATGGAAAAAACGTTTACCAGGAGTCCACCCGTGCCAGGGGCTCAACGGTGGTGAAGGCGGCATGAATGTGGCTCTCGGGGACGAGCTTTCCACGCCAGGACAAATAGTCCCAGGGTGCTGTACATCAACTACAAAAGGCAGAAATGAAGGAAAAAGGAAGCTGACAGACCTTTGCTTCTCAAGAGGAGCAGAGGCTTGGGGTTGAGAGAAAACGTTCAGGTCTTTCTGTCTGCCTTCTGAGAAGTTGGGGATCACCTGAGATCCTGCAGGGGGAGGTACCAACCCCAGAGCCAGAGGGCTTCCCTCCGCTGTCCTGCCCTCCCTCTCCCCACCCTTTTCAAGGCTACTGATGCTTCACCTTCTCTGGAATCCATCTGCCTTCTTCCATTTCCTCTTCCTACACCTCCCCCTCCCTCTCTCTCACCCTCCTGCATCTTCCCCTCTCCATCCCCCACTCCCTCTGTCCCCTCTCCCTGGATCTCCCCTTCCCTCCCTCTCCGCCTCCCTCCTTGCCTTCCTCCCTCCCTCCATCCCCCCTCCATCTCAGGCACCATCTCCTCTCCCTCCTGGCTGCCACAGCCTCTGACTCCCTGCCTCCAGATTTAGCCGGCCCCCTCAACCCGGCCAGAGCGATGGTGCCAGTCACCCATCAACAACGTCATGCTTTGGCTGTGTCAGGCGTCCTAGCAGAGAAGCCAAGGAAACAGAGCTGTACGTGAGCGCTGCACAGTTGAGATCGCCTGGTGCTCTTGGGCAGGGTCTAAATCTTCCCCAGGAATCCTCCTGTGCTCCCACCCCTGGGCATACTCCCCATCACCTGGGAGACACCTGAGGGCAGGAGCCAGCTCTCGTTTACCCCTGTCCTCACACCATAGAGACAGTGTCGTGAGGTTCCAGTGTCAAATCCCAGCTCCACCAGTTACTAGCTGTGTGACTCTACACAAGTCACTTCACCTCTCTATGCCTCTGTTTTCTCATCTATAAAGTGAGGATAATGATAGTGCCTCCATTTAAGATAGGTGTGGATCACCTGACTTAATTCACGGGAAGCACTTAGACTACTGCTTGGCAATCAGAGTGAGACAATGGGAAATTGGAATAGTTGCCTGGATAGTTGATGCTGGTAAGGATTGACTGTGGATTTCTTTTAGATGGAATAATGGGTATGTGATGATGCGTTTTGAAAAAAAGCGTCCTTATCTTTTAGAGATGCACCCTGAAAGATTTACAGTTTAATGATAGGCGTGTGAGATTTGCTTCAAATCGTACAGAAGAGCTGGGGTGGGGTTTGGTATGGAAGAAACAAGATTGACCGTGACTTGGCAATTATTGGCGCTGGGTGGTAGATACGTGGAGTTTCATGATGCTAGTCCATCTACCTGTGTGCATATTCAAAACTTCCATAATAATAAGCTAAATAAAGATAAAGATAAGATAAGATAAAGAGATAAAAAAGATAAAAAGATAAAAAATCAAATCTGGGGGTCTGGCCTAGACCACCTGGGTTTAAAATCCCAGCTCCACCATGCAGGCTGTACCTCGGCTTGCCCATCTGTAAAATAGGGATGATAATAATAATAGTTCCTACATGCAGAGGTTACTCTATAATGTACTTAGAAACATGCAAACAAAGTTGCAGGCACTTTACACATTGCTGCCAGTCTTCACAACACCCTTTTCAGGGGAAGCTATGCCCATTTTACCAAGAGGCTATGTCGGCTGCCCCAGGTCACCCAGCCAAACAAAAGCCAAGACACATCCCAGGTTTGCCTGGCTCTTGCGTCCAGGCAGGATGTGAGAGCCGGAGCTGGGGACATGGGCCCAACGTTTCCCTTCCTCTCTGCTTCTCCGTTCTTGGGGGATTCCAAGCTCTGCAGATCAACTCTAAGAAATATGTACCTCTCCCACTCTTTTCTAAAAAACGTATCACACTGACAGAGCCCAGAGCTCTGGAATTCTGAAGGTTGACTCCCTGGATTCCAAGGAGAACAGCCTCCCTCGGTGGAATTGGGCAGAGGGTAGCAGTCATGTGGCTAGGGCAAGGCTTTTTTTTTTTTTGAAGTATAGTTGATTTACAATGCTGTGTTAATTTCTGCTGTACAGCAAAGTGATTCAGTTATACATATATACCCATTCTTTTTCACATTCTTTTCCATTTATCACAGGATACTGAGTATAGTTCCCTGACTTTTCAGGAGGACCTTGTTGTTTATCCATTCTATATATACTAGCTTGCATCTGCTAATCCCAAACTTCCACTCCATCTCCCACCCCCTCCCCCTTGGCAACCACAAGTCTGTTCTCTATGTCTGTGAGTCTGTTTCTGTTTCATAGATAAGTTCATTTGCGTCATATTTTACATTCCACATATAAGCAATATCATATGGTATTTGTTTTTCTTTTTCTGACTTACTTCACTTACTGTGATAATCTCTAGGTCCATCCACGTTGCTGCAAATGGCATTATTTTGTTCCTTTTTTACGGCTGAGTAATACTCCATTGTATATATATGTACCACATCTTCTCTATCCATTCATCTGTCCACAGACTTTTAGGTTGTTTCCATGTCTTGGCTATTGAAATAGTACTGCTCTAAACAGGGGTGTATGTATCTTTTTGAATTATAGTTTTGTCCAGATATATGCCCAGGAGTGGGATTGTTGGATCATATGGCAACTCCATTTTTAGTTTTTTGAGGAACCTCCATCCTGTTTTCCATAGTGGCTTCACCAACTTACATTCCCACCAACAGTGTAGGAGGCTTCCCCTTTCTGCACACCCTCTCCAGCATTTGTTATCGGTAGACTTCTTAATGATGGCCATTCTGACCCGAGTGAGGTGGTACCTCATTGTAGTTGCCTTGACTGTGGCTTTGACTTGGGCAGGCCTGACAGGGCGGGGCCAGTACCCAGGACCTGGGATCCTTGGAGGCTTCAGGGAGCCAGACAGGGAGGCAGGAAGACACCTCTGTTTCACCACGCCCAGTGAAGGTGAACTTACTAAGACTGGCTTATTCCGCCCATCTCCATAACAGTTTTTGGATGCCAACGAGTGAGGAGATGAACCCTGAAGATTCAGTGTGCTGACCCTATTGCCTCTGCTTGCATGCCTCTTAGAATAGGGAGCTCACTGCTTCCCCACAGCAGCTCATTTCCCCTCTAGGGACATGGTTCTACAAAGGTCTCCAGAACCACCTAGTACAATCTCTCATTCCCTCAATGAGGAAATGAAGTCCCAGCGTTGTCAAAGCATTTATCCAAGGTCACATGTGGCACTCGGTGATGGAGGCATGACCAGAACCCAGGGCTCTGGTGCCCAGAGGCTTGCACCCTTCCATTTCTTTGCTATAGAGTCTCAGACAAGGGAGACATCTCTGCTGGCTGAGAGGTCAAGAAAGGCTTCTCAAAGGAGGTGACGTTTGAGATGGTCCTTGAAGGATGGCACTGGGTTGTGGCTTGATGTCCAAATTCTTCTTGTCCTGCCCACTGTGCCTGTGCCCTTCCCATGATATCTCACACTGAGCAAGGCAAACACTGGGGAATCGAAGTCTGTTGACTGAATGAATGAATGAATGGGCAGGAAGGCCACTCCCGGGAACTGAACAGGTACCAGTCCCTTAGGAGCCAAGGGCATCTTGTGGGGACCCTGTGCAGGAAGGGATAAAACTCCACCTGCCTCAAATTTGGCGTTCACCACTCCTTTTGCACGCATCTTAGTCAGGACCCAAATCCCTTCATGCCACGAAGGAGTTTTGTCTCTGTGGTTGGCTCAGAGACCCCACGGTGTTTTCCTCCTCCCCCATGTTTTATAAACCGGGCTGGATGGGAAGACAGGTCACGGCACACACTTGCATGGGGCCGAAGCCCCAGGTCAGCCACCCTCTCCTCCTGCCCCAGCAGGGCCAGGGCCACCCCCGGGGCCACCAGGACATTCAAGGAGCTGGAGTGTCAACGGGGAAATGAGCTTTTTCAGCTCACCAAGTCCGAGCCGTTCCTGAGCAAAGGCGTTTCCGGACAACACACTCCCGCTGGACCCTAAATGCTTTTTGCTTTACCCTCGTGCAAAGATTTCTATTTCTTCCCTTTATAAATTATTTACGTGCTTGTAACAGAAACCCCAGAACATACAGGAAAGTGGGAAGAGAACATCGTTCTTTAAAAACATTTTTAACTGGAGTGTAGTTGATTTACAATATTGTGCTAGTTTCTGGTGTACAACAAAGTGATTCAGTTATATATATATATACGTATATTCTTTTTCAGATTATTTTCCATTATAGTTTATTATAAGATATTGAATATCTGTGCTATACAACAGGACCTTGTGTATCTATTTTATATATAGTGGCGTGTATCTGTTAATCCCAAACTCCTAATGTATCCCCCCCCCCACTTCCCCTTTGGTAACCATGAGTTTGTTTTCTATGTCTGTGAATCTGTTTCTGTTTTGTAAATAAGTTCATTTGTATAATTTTTTAGATTCCACGTAAAGGTGATATCGTATGATATTTGTCTTTCTCTGACTTCACTTAGTACGATAATCTCTAGGTCCGTCCATTTTGCTGCAAATGGCATTATTTCATTCTTTTGGACGGCTAATATTCCATCGTATATATATATATACCACATCTTCTTTATCCATTCATCTGTCAATGAACATTTAGGTTGCTTCCATGTCTTGGCTATTGTAAATAGTGCTGCTATGAACATTGGGGTGCATCTGTCTTTTTGGATTAGAATTTTCTCCGGATATATGCCCAGAAGTGGGATTGCTGGATCATATGGTAACTCTATTTTTAGTTTTTTAAGGAACCTCCGTACTATCGTCCACAGTGGCTGCACCAACTTACATTCCCACCAACGGTGTAGGAGGGTTCCCTTTTCTCCACATCTTCTCCAGCGTGGATTACGTGTAGTCTTTTTGATGACGGTCATTCTGACTGTGTGAGGTGATACCTCACTGTAGTTTTGATTGGCATTTCTCTAATGATCAGTGATGTTGAGCATCTTTTCATGTGCCTGTTGGCCATCTGTAGGTCTTCTTTAGAGAAATGTCTATTTAGGTCTTCTGCCCATTTTTGGATTGGGTTGTTTGTTTTTTGTTATTGAGTTGTATGAGCTGTTTGTACATTTTGGAGCTTAAGCCCTGTCGGTCACATCGTTTTGCACATATTTTCTCCCAGAGGAACATCTTTCTAATCACACAAAGGCAGCAGCTCGTAACGTTCTGGTGTATGCCCTCACCATCCCTTTGCATGGGCTGTGGGTATGAGCTTGGGTTTTTGAACATGTTCACAATCAGACATTAGCACACAGCCCTGTCTCTACATGGGATGGGAGCAGCTGTAGGATGATTAAAAAAAAAAACCCACAAAAACAAACAAACAAATAAACAAAACACAGGGAGCTTAGATACCATAATTCCAGGACCTGGGTTCAAGGTTGAGCTCTGCCACTAACTGGCTGTGTGTCCTGGGATAATGTCCACCATCTCTGGGCCTCCGTGTCCACTTATATAACAGGGGCCTGGTGAAATAGTGTCCAAGAGCCCTTCCCACCCTAATATTCCAGGATCCTGTCATGTTAACCCAGGAAGGGTTTCCGGAGCAGGAGAAGGAAGGAGGAATGTGCTGGGTATAGGAACCCATGCTTCCATTAAGACGGCCACTTGGGCTCTGTCCCTAGTGGCCCCAGACTTGTGAGTGTGTCCCAAGCCCTGGTCACCTCTGGCCTGGAAGAGACCCCTAAAAGGCCACTCCAGGAGGAGACAGGCCGGGCCGTGGCTCTTTCTGCAGGCTGGCATTTACTTGCTGTGTGGCTTTAGGCATCTCCTCACCTCTCTGAGCCTCAGTTTCCCCCTTTGTCATGAGGGGTTGGAGGTAGACTGAACATTTTCTTTTTAAGTAGAACTTTTTTTTCCAATAAAATTGTTTGCAGAAACCTAATACAGAGCAGAGAGGAAGGAAACCTTGACATATAGAGAGCATTTAAAGTGTGTCAGGCATTGTTCTAAGCACTTTATACTCATTAACCTTCCTATCCTCACAGCAGCCCCACAAAGTGGGTGCTCTTAGCTTCCCATCTGACAGATGAAGAAGCTGAGGCCCTGGGGTGTTGGGCTGCTTGTCCAAGGTTATACACAGCTAGTAACTGTTGGAATTGGGATTCTGAGCTGGTTGTATCTCAGTCATGAAACCCCAGGTCCCTTGTCTTTCCAACCCCTTAGGGACATCTCGGGGCACCCAACCCATGCTCTTACACACACACACACACACACACACACACACACACACACACACACACACTGTGTCTTGCCCTCTGCAGTTCCTATCAAGGTCCAAACCACAAGTGACTGGCGAGATTGAGACACTGAGCTTTCCTGCCTCCAAAACCCACATTACCAAAAGGTCCCAGGGACCGAATCCCACGGGCTGCCAATTTTTAGCCCTGTGCGACTCCCCTGCCACCTCCACATGGCCAGCTGAGCCCTCGTCTGAGCTGCCCGCCTGCAGCTGCCTGCACAAAACTTCTTCCCTTGAGGAATGAAGTCACTGTGACTTCATTCCTGTCCCCCTCCAGGCCAGGGACAGCCAAGTCTGCAAGCCCACTTAATCCCTCAACTATTCCGAGGGGGTACCTCGCACCAGGAACTTCGACGAGGGGGAGAGGCTTTCTGATGCAAGAAAAATGCCTCGGGGTTTGGACTCAGGCAGACCTGGGTTTGACTCCTGGCCCTGCCTCTGGCTAGCTTTGTGAGCTTGAACTATCTCAGGTTACTTAGCTAAACCTCTGCCTTCTCGTCTGGTATATGGGAATCATGATGTATCAACCACACAGTACAGTCTTGAGGATGTAGCAGGAAGGGCACACAGTAAGTTCTTCCATTTCCCTTTGCCTCTACCCTGCAGATGTGTCTGCTGGGGAGAAAAAGACAAGTAAGGATCGCCCTGCCCTCCGTCAGGTCAGTCAATGATCATTTATTGAGTACCTCATAGGCATCGGGCATGGAACAGAGAAAAGATGAAGCAACATAAGCATCTCTGAGAGACCTGCCCTAAATGCATGTCACGGAGAAGGAGGAGGGGGAAGAGGAGGAAGAGAACTCCACTGCTCAAGGGCTTTCAGCAGAGAAAAAGAGCCAGTGGGAGAAATGCATTAACAGATTTATTGCAAGGAGGAACTGGATTACTTAACTGCAGGGCTGGCTAGGCAGGTCCAGAATCCATCAGTAAGGTGATCAGGAGGGGCAGGCCAGAACTCTTGGACATGCACTGAAGCTGCTGTTCCCAAGTGGGATTTCTTCTTCTGGGAAACCTCAGTTCCGCTTTTAAGGCCTTTCAACTGATTAAGTCAGGCCCACCCAGATACTGGAGGATAATCTCCCTTACTTAAAGTCTGATGAGGGACTTCAATAACATCTACAAAATGCCTTTACAGCAACACCTAGACCAGTATTAGATTGAATAACTGGGGGCTGTAGCCTAGACATGTTGACACATAAAACCAGCCATCGTAGGGCACTTAAGGAGGAGGTTCCGTGGAAGGCTTGGTGACTCAGCTGGCGTCACCTTCAGGCAGAGGGCCGAGAAGGGCACTCAGGCAGAAGGGGCAGCCCCAGCAAAGGCAGAGGTGGTGGGAACGTAAGAAATATCCTTGGGATCATCCTGATGGAGCCCCGTGGAAATACATTACATACGAAGGGATCGGAATCGAGGAATGGTTTCATAAACAACAATAAACCAATACAATGCTTTCTTTTAAAGGCATCCTTATGACAACAATGGAACAACATGGAAAAATCCCCTTGATGCGCTATTCTACGTAAAACCACAGGAGATGAAAAGCTGGTTGAGTGTGGATGTAGAAAGAGTTGCTTGGGGATAGAACTCTGAGAGATTCTAGTATTTTTACTTTTTTAAATATTTATTTATTTATTTGGCTGCACAGGGTCTTAATTGCAGCAGGCAGGCTCCTTAGTTGTGGCATGCGAACTCTTAGTTGCAGCATGTGGGATCTAGTTCCCTGACCAGGGATCGAACCCAGGCCCCCTGCACTGGGAGCGTGGAATCTTATCCACCGCGCCACCAGGGAAGTCGCAAGATTCTCGTATTTTTAAATGCTCTTTACTGTGGTCATATTATCTTTTAAGAGAAAAAGGGAGATGTTATTTTTTTAAGGGGAAGGATTGGTATTAGGATATCAGATAAAGTTGCTCGTTCGTTAAAACTACAGAACCCAAGGTGAGGAAAACAGGATGTGCTGAACAGAATAAGCTAACAGTAAGAAACAGGAAACAGATGAAGCCCAGCAGGGGCCCGGGGTCTGTGAGGGTGAGCAGTCAGGGAGGCGTACCCCGTCCTCGGCTGCAGAAAGCAGGTGGGGAGAGGGGCTCCGCTTCTCAAGGCTCCCCCCCGCTTCCCGCCACCCGACCTCCACCCCAGTAAGTGTTTCCAAAACATTCCAGGCCCACAAAGTGTCCAAACGCAAGAAGGGCCCACATGGACGTCTAAGGTTGAATGGATCTTCTGATTCAGCTCTTTAGGTGTTCCTGGAACCGAGGTGGAATTCCCAGAACCCCATCCTTCCCCGACAGACAGCTCTGACCTTTTCTCAGGGAAAAGGAGAAAAAGCCCCTTGGAAACTGTACTCAGGCCACACTTCTCCCTACAGACAGCTTCCTTACTCAGCGATCACATGAAGCAGATTTTAGAGGAAAACATTTATTCCGGGGAGGAGTCCAGGAAAGGGCTCTGAGCTGAGATTCGGGAGACCTTGGTTCTTTGTAGCTCTGGCCTTGACTCCAATTTGCTGGGTGGTCCGAGAGATTTTACTTACTTATGGAGTAAATGTTTTCCAAGAGCCTGGGATGTGCCAAACACAGCAGCAGGCACGGCAGAGGGTGGAAGGACGAGCGAGGCAGGTGTATTTAATATAACGGGACAGGAGCATATGCGTGCATCCACACACGAGGCTATCACTGTGAGAGGGGAGGCAAAAGGCAAAAGGGGACCACCCTCCCAACAGGATAGAACTGTGCGGTCTCAAGGGTTCCCCCGGATCAGCAGGCTGGTGATGTCCCAGCGACACACTCATCTCCCCATCCAGCTGTGGTACTGTGTCTGCAAACCTCAGCTGGGCTGTGGGTGGGAGAGCAGGCCACGTGGGGGGCTCCTGCAGCAGACGGGCCCCCCTGGGGAGGGGGGGTGAAGCAGCGCCCATCCTGGACACGTTCACCACATGCTTCGTGCATTGGACGCGTATATTCACTCATCCACTCCTCACAGCTGCCCTAGGTGGTGAGGGCTCTTTTTATACTAGCCCCCATTTTACAGTTGAGAGAGACGAGGCACCACGAGGTTAAATAATGACCCGATAGAGGGGGGACCCAATTCCAGGTCTGGCTCCAGAGCCTGTAAGCCTGACCGCGGGGCTGGGTTCCCCGTCTGCGATGTGAGTTTCCAGCTAGACTCTTCAGGCTGTATTTCCCTCATTCGGTCATTCCACGCACAGGCTCTGACATCTGTGTCACCTGTACAGCTACTTCTTTAAGAGCGACTCACTTCTGAACTGGTAACTACATATCACCAACTTAAATGGAAATTGAGTGCCATTTGTCACCCAAAAAAAAGCCTGTAAAAATAAATACAATGGACCATAAACAATCCGGTTAAAGTCTGGCTAGATTTGGGGGCCAGCCCAGGCGCTGGGCCTGCTGTCTTTGTTGAAAGGTGGGTTATGAACACCAGAGAGGTGCTGAAGACACTTTCTCCAGGGCTAACCCAGAGGAGTGGCTCAACGATTCGAGGTTATTTACCATCCAGTCCACACCCCTCGCTTTGGGAAATACCTCCTATCTCCAGCACACCGCCACAAAACACGGGGCACGAGCTGGCTCCAGGATCAGGGGCTCCATACAAGGCAAATCCTGGCCCTTGAGAAAGTGACGCTGTGTGTCCTGGGGTGGCCACGGCCGCAGAGCCCCCAGACATGGATTCTTGGGGAACCAAACTAGACTCCCTCTGAGACTAAAATGGAAATACTCTCCGCAGCACCAAGAGCCAGTGTTTATGTGATCCAACCAAAGGAAATACTTTTAAAGTAAGTCTTCTTGGACCAGTTTCTGAGGGAGAACGTTGGATGTTTCTTCTAAAGCATCAGTTTGAAAAACAAGGGGAAAGCCCAGCTGCGGAGTCATCGGCCCAGCGCCCCGGCCCAGACACGCGGCTCGGAGTAGGCGGAAGGCGGCATGGGTCCATCCCCCCGCCCTACCCCCGCTCCCACGCCAGCTGTGTCGATGAGGACACCGAGGCCCAGGGGGCTACAGGGACCCCTTCAAATAACACCCGGAGTACCGCACGCCCGATGGCCACCCCCCTCAGCGCCGACGTGCCCGCCGCGCCGCGCCCGCGCCCTCCCCCCGGCAGTCCCTTAAACAGTTCTCTGACATCTGAGTTTGTAATCCCAAGGTACACTAGTCAGGGTCCAGTAGGAAAGAGAGGGCACGTTCAAACCAGCTAATACTGGTTAGCGGGAGAGAAGTTTAACAGAGGGTCCGCTTTCTGCCTGCAGGCAGCGCGTGGGGACACTGCCAGGGCCTCAGAGCTAGAGCGGCAGAGGCCTGGGCAGACGACACCCTCGTCCCTCCCTCCCTCCGGGCCTGAGGCCCGAGCAGCAAGAGGAGGTGGCACTTATCAGCATCCCTGGACAGCCAGCTGGAAAGGGCCCCCATAGGAGCTGTGGATCGGGCCAGGCCCAGCCAGCCCCTGGAGGCCCCCCCAAAGGAGGGAGCCGGGAGCCGGCACCCCATCCTTATTCTCCTCCCTGCCTCGGCCTCCTGCTGGTGCCCCCATGGGCCAAAACCCATGGGAAGCCAGACGGCAGCCATCTCATCCCCTGGGAGTGGTCCCTGCACTCCGGGGACGGGGCTGGGGAGAAGCAGGGGCTGATGGATGCTCCCACGCGCGAAGCATCCAAAGCAGATGCAGAGAAACTAGAGGCGCCCCAGACGCCTACCTTCTCCCTGGTCCTCAAACTGCCTGCTCTCTGGACATCTGAAAGAGAAAAGGCCTCAACTTCGTTTTGAACAGGAGAGCAATGTTGACAATCATTAGCAAACAATTAGGGTCCAGTTGGGCTGATCCTGCCGGATCTGGGGACACCTGGCCGTGCAGACCCATAACAGAGGGCAGTGAGCGAGGGCTGCCACCTCCCCAGGGTGACCGAGCTGGCAGACCCTGGGTTAGCTATGTGGCTGTCACTGTCTCGGTGGAAATGGTAACCTGAGCAGGCAAGCTGAGGTCCCTGGGCTGGACAGAGAGCCCCATGGGGGCAGCGGAAGCTCAGCTTCACTCTTCCCCACCAAACCTCCAGCACCAGAAAAACACTCAATAATTGCTGTTGAGGAAAGAATGATCTGAATACATGACCTCTGACCCCTAGTTGAATTTTCTTTCCATGGGCCCAGCAGGGCCCCTCAGAAAAGCATTCTACTAGGTCTTTCTTCCCTTCCCCTAACCCCGCTCCTCCTCGAAAAATCAAAAGAACTTGCTGTGCATTGCATCTCTTGCAAGTTCTAAATCCCGACCTCAGCTCAGCTTGGGGGTTTGGGGAGACCTTTTCTGGGTGTTAACTGAAGATCTTTGGCTTTATTTCCTGCTTACCAACGCAGTCTTTTTTTTTTTTTTTTTTTTTTTTCCTAATGTGTTCAAATTTCCAGAATTGTCTGCTAACTGATCTCCACCTCCCACAACTGCATTGGGAGAGCTGGGCTTCTGGAAGCCAGGTGCGCAGGGTCTGCACGGACTCCTCTAGCTGAGAAGCTGCTGAAACCTAGGGCAGGGCAGATCCGTGGCTAAACACACGCACACACACAGCTTTTCACACCCTTCCCAGACAGCAGCCAGAGGTCACGTGGGATACTGGTCCGAGCTCCAGGTCTGGCACCAGAAGGGTTGAAGTCCCACCTCCACCTCTTGCCAACACTGGCAGCACTTGGATAAGTCACCTCACCTCTCTGCACCACTTGGATAAGTCACCCCGCCTCTCTGCACCACTTGGATAAGTCACCCCACCTCTCTGCACCTCGTTTCTTCCTCTGCAAGGCAAGTGTACGGCCAATGCCTACCTCCCTGGATGAGAGTGCAGTTGAACTTGAAGAGGGAGAGGGAGGTTGCGCCAGTGCAAGCCCCACGGGGCAGAAAGGCCGTCACTTTTCCCCGGGGCTCGGGTGAGGACCCGAGTCAGAACTTGAGAGCACGTTGCAGCACTGACCACAGCTGTGGATTGGAAACACTCCTCTGTATTTGTCTATTAGGCTCGAAGGCCCTGGAGATCCTGTGTCTAATTCATCTCCATTGCACCGGGGTGAGCCTGTCCTCCAGCCCAGCCCCCTCCCCTGAGCTCCAGACCCACGTGCAAGTCTCTAAGCACTTCAAACTTAACAGGTTCAAGTCTAAACACATGATCCTGTCTCTCCAAGTTAGCCCTTCCCATTCATCCCCTTCATAGGAGACAGCAGCACCAGGACGGGGGTGGCAGCACCCTTGATCCCTTCCTTACCCTCATTTCCAACCTCTCCATGTCCAGTTTTGCTCCAGACACGTCAGTGTTCCTCCCTAAACACCTCTGGAATCGATCCTCTACAGTCTCCATCATCCCGTGCCTAGAAAAATGGGCAGCAACTGCCCCTGGCCCCCCCACAATCCAGCCACCAGGACCTAACACACATCCACACCCAGCGTCTTCCTGCCCCAGGGCCTTTGCACCCGCTGCTACTTCTGCCCAGACATCCTCCAGCACCATCCTTTCACCCAGCTCACTCCTGCTCACCCTCGGGTCTCATAATAAATATCCACTCAGCCCCTGCCTGTGGCTGGTTTAGAACCCCACATTCCATGCTGTCACGGGACCTTGCATTTTATTTCATAGGATTTATGTCAGTTTTCAGTAACTTAGTGACTGAGTCGTGTCTGGCTTCTCCGTGAGACCATAAGCCCCCAGAGGACAGACGCTGTGCCTGTTCTCACATTATGTCCTGGCACCCAGTGTGTG
The DNA here is from genome assembly GCF_002837175.3 of Physeter macrocephalus. NCBI lineage: Eukaryota > Metazoa > Chordata > Mammalia > Artiodactyla > Physeteridae > Physeter > Physeter macrocephalus. Next base: position 174,148,111 of record NC_041224.1, read on the forward strand.
ATGGATGCTTAATAAATATTTGTTAAGTGAAGGCCTCCATTTCTCTTCCCTAGCGGAGAATGCGTGTGTTTTATGGTCTCCGGTCCCACCACCTAACTGTCTTTTCTCCTCCAGTCAGCCTGGGCAGGCCGTTACTCACGTCCCCCTCTGAGTCCAAGCGTTCTCTGCCTGGAAGAGAGCAATGATCCAATCTGTTCATGAGGACGCCGTGCCCACCACTGCCTCTTTCAGTTGAGTCAAAGGGATTCCTCGATTTACTATTTATGGGGCAGAGGGGAGGGGACAAGCTGGAGAGCACCTAGGAGAGCACGCCCCTCCTCTCCGGGACAACACTGGAAGCAACAGGCAACGTTAAACCCAAAGACAAAAGTTCTCCAGGGCTGGTGAGGCTGGAGTGGATAGGGAGTGGATTGTTCTGTTTGAGGGAGGGGTGTGCCGGAGGAGAAGCACACATTACAGGGGGTCACGTGTGAATGACCCCAGCTGAACGTGAAAAGAAAGAGATTGAAATTCTGAAGTCAACACAAGAAATCAGACAGAGATGTGGCATGTCTCCAATGGAGACGAGACGTCTCCAACACAAGGCTGACCTCTGGGGAAGGTCTGAACACTCTAAAGAGACAATGTGGGGGGAATTGATCCCGAGTGGAAGCAGAGGAAAGGGAGAGTCAGTCCTGAGGGGGGCAGCGTTAGGAAGACGAAGGGGAGCTGGGCCCAGCCGGGCCCCTAGGTCCTGTGTCAGGTGTGACCTACTGTGGACGTGACCAGATGGCCATCTCAGCTGGGGCCATGGAACACAGGCCCTATAACTCCCAGTCAAGCACTCCCCAGGCCACCTTCTAACGGTTCTGTGGCTTCTCAGAGCCAGGTATGGGCCAGGTGCCATCCTGTTGTCTAGGGACTACCTTGTGGGGGAAATTAACAAGCAGCATGTGGTGTGACACTTGAGTGTCTAGGCAGCTGGACCATGAGAGACAGCGCCCCAGGTCTGGGGCACTAAGGAAACAAGTTTTTTGTACCTGCAGAAATCGGGCCAAAGCCTGGACCAAGGGGACCGTGTAGGGGAGGTCTTACCTTCAGAGGCTCTGCAGAGAAGCCTGCCAGTTTCCATGGGTCAGGAATTTAGGGTCCAGTGGGGATGGCTTGTCTCTGTTCTGTGTTGTCTGGGGCCTCAGCTGGAAGACTCCCAGGCTGAGGGAACAGAATCTAACCAAAGGCTTCACTGGGGCCAGAGGATCCATGACCAAGGTGGCAAGTCGGTTCCTCTCCATGGAGCCTCTCCATGTGGCTGCTTGAGTGTCCTCACAACATGGCGGCTAGCCTCCCCTTGAGTAAGCAACCCAAGAGGCCAAGGAGGAAGCTGCAAAGCCTCTTATGCCTGAGTCTTGGATGTCACACACTCTCACTGCCGCCATGGGTGGGAAGCAGGTCACTAAGTCTGGCCACATTCACTGGAAGAGGAATTAGACTCCACCCTTTGAAAGGAGTATCGAAGAATTTGCGGACATATTAAAACCACCCTCCGCTAGGAGGGCCTTCTGAGCGTATTTCCAATAGGGACAAGGCCTCACTTTCTCAGCACCCACTGAAGACTGTCCTTATCCCCTTATTCCACCCCATCATTTGCCACTTCCCACCCCCCCATCCAACATCTAGTCCACCTGCCGGAACACACCAGCGGCTGCCCCACTTCTGTGCCTCTGCTCAAGCTTCTCCCGCCTCATCTGCCCTCCCTCCTTCTTGGCCCCTGTTGACATGCTCTTCGTCCTCTGAGACCCAGCTCCAGAGTTACCTCCAGCCTCCTCCCCCCACATCTGTGTCCCTTGCCCCCCCTCCCACGCCTCGGCACTCATCGCGTACACTGGGTCGCAGCAGGTGTTGGGAGCTCGGGCAGGGCAGGAGACGTGCGGTGTTCCCCTCCGGGTCCCTAGAGCCAAAGTGGAGCTCAGCACAGAGGAGATGCTCAAGAAACATTTGAAGATAAATTGCGTCAATGAATGAGTTCATCACACGTCCCCAGTCTGGCCCCTCAAAGCCAGCCAGCTGCTCCAGGATGTTTTCTGGGAAATCCCAGAGACAATCAGCAGATTCTTTCCCATCATCTATTGCTCAGCTCCTCCTCCACGAGCCTACCCAACAGTCAATTGCCCAGGAAGAGCCCCTCCACCTCCACCTTCCTTCATCCGCCCCACGGAGCACTAGGAAAGTGCCCAATTAGTCCTGCCCTTTGCATTGTGCTTTTAGTTTTTCAATGTGTCTTCATACCTACTCTTTGATTTAAACCTTGCAAGAGCCATGCAAGGCAAGCCGGGGAGAGAGCAGGACTCTACGACAATAAGGTGGAAGCTCAGAAAGGTCAAGCAATTTACCCAAGACAACACAGCTAGGGTTGGAGCCAATGTCTACCAAAACCCCATGCCTCTTTGCTGAAGTCGGAGAGGAACTTCCAGAAAGTGAACTGCCCCCTGGTCTGAGTCTCACTGCTGGTCTGAGTCTCAGAGTGAAAGAGGAGCCAGTGAGTTAATGATGAAATCACCAATATAAGAGCAAGGATCTGCCAACAGTGGTGCTGGAGTTTGACACTGGTTATTTTAATAAGTTCACAAAAGACAGGTAATTATTCATGTTTATTGAATCAAGTGCAGTGCTTGGGGCTTTCTGCACCTTGTCTCAGGTCCCCACCACAACCCTGAGAAGATTTTGTTATTCCCATTTTACAAGGTAGAACATTAAGGTTCAGAGAGGTTAATTAACTTACCCAAGGTCACACAGCTAATGAATGAGCCAGGACTGAGCCCAGAGGACTGTCTGGCTCCAAAGCCCCTCCCCCTCCCTTTTCATCAAGCAACCTCTGCTCATCATCCATGCTACACTGATGGAACGTACGGAAGCATGACGCTGCCCTCTGCCAGAAGGAGACAGGGAGTGGGCAAATGGACTGTGGTCTCCGAGCCAGGTTGGAATCTCCCTGTCTGACATGATATCACTTTTCTGTTCTAATAAATTGCTCACCCATGGCCAGGCCACAAGAGGCTGAAAGAGACCAGCACCCCTGGGCGGGGGGCGGGGGGGGGGGTGGCCCTGTGATAAGGAAGGAATGTGCTGTGTGTCCTCCCATCATGGAAGCTTCGAGGAGGTCAAGGGTCTAAGACTCATGTTTGTTAGTCTGGGTGATGGATGCTGGTCAAGTACACATCCCAGTGGAGCCTGGAGGCGAAGAACGGAGCTCTCAGTTTAAGTCCAAGGAGCAGAGGCGCCTTTCTAAGACCCTGGGGACACAGGTGTGCCTGAACTGCCTCTGAATACCGCACAGAAAGGGCCTGAGTTTCACCCCTGACTTTGCCTTCTGGAAGCATCCCCCTCTCCTTCTGCATCAGTTGTTTCTCCTTCCTCTTGTGACCTTGAGGTGTAACTGCCTCTTTTCCACTTTCTTGCAGCAACAAAATGTTCAACATCACCTCGCAAGTCCTTGAACCTGCTCTCAACGGGACCCCTCCCCAGAGCAGCGGCTGCGCCCACGCCGACTGGTGGAGCTGGCTGAACACCATCCAGTCCCCCTTCCTCTGGGTCCTCTTCATACTGGCAGCTCTCGAGAACGCCTTCGTCCTCAGCGTCTTCTGCTTGCACAAGAGCAGCTGCACGGTGGCGGAGGTCTACCTAGGCAACCTGGCCGCGGCCGACCTGCTCTTGGCCTGCGGGCTGCCCTTCTGGGCCATCACCATCGCCAACAACTTCGACTGGCTCTTTGGGGAAGTCCTGTGCCGCGTGGTGAACACCGTGCTCTACATGAATCTCTACAGCAGCATCTGCTTCCTCATGCTGGTGAGCATTGACCGCTACCTGGCCCTGGTGAAGACCATGTCCACGGGCCGGATGCGCAGGGTGCGCTGGGCCAGACTCTACAGCCTGGTGATCTGGGGCTGCACGCTCTTCCTGAGCTTGCCCATGCTGGCCTTCCGGACCACGCGGGAGTACGGGGCCGAGGGCCACAACGTCACCGCCTGCGTCATCGTCTACCCGTCCCGCAGCTGGGAGGTCTTCACCAACAGCCTCCTGAACTCCGTGGGCTTCCTGCTTCCCCTGAGCACCATCGCCTTCTGCACCGTGCAGATCACGCGCGTGCTGCGCAACAACGAGATGCAGAAGTTCAAGGAGGTCCAGACGGAGAGGAAGGCCACCGTGCTGGTCCTGGCCGTGCTGCTACTGTTCGTTGTCTGCTGGCTGCCCTTCCAGATCAGCACCTTCCTGGACACGCTGCAGCGCCTCGACGTCCTCTCCAGCTGCTGGGTCGACGTCTTCACGCAGATCGCGTCCTACGTGGCCTATAGCAACAGCTGCCTCAACCCGCTGGTGTACGTGATCGTGGGCAAGAGCTTCCGCAAGAAGTCGCGGGAGGTGTACGGGCGGCTGTGCCGGCAAGGGGGCCGCGGGTCGGAGCCCAGCCAGACGGAGAGCTCCATGGGCACGCTGCGGACCTCCATCTCAGTGGAACACCAGATTCACAAACTGTCGTAGCGGGTGGGGAGCAGCCAGTGAGCAGATGTCACCAGGGCTACTAACGTGGGTGACGGTTGTTGGACAGTGGTTCTCAGGATGTGCCCCAGGAGGAATGGAAGGAATCCCCAGTGTGACCTTGGGCAGCGAGTCGGTGTCTCCAGCAAATTCCTTCCCGGCTCAAGTTGCAGATAACAAGGCTGTGAGGTTGGAGTGATCTGGTACACAGCCAAGGGCTCCAGAAACACGAGAGTATTATTGTTCTTATTTGCTGCCACCCCTAGACCAGAATGCGGCTTCCCAGGAGTGGAGGGAGCCTGGGGGCGGGGACAGGAGTGACCGAGCTTCCCTCCCATGTGGTGTCCCACCTTGCCCCAGCGTGACAGCTCAGATCTCCAGAAATGCCACCCAGCTTTGGTACAGCTGCTGAGTGCCACGCAGGGCTCAGCTGAAGTTTTGCCCTGGGTTTCTTTAATCCACTCAGCTGGGACTTTGGAGGATGATTTCTCAGGTTAGTGAAGGTTAAACTCTGAGAGATCCATGGTGTGAACCCGGAGACCAGTATTCTTTCATTTCCCTCATGGAAAGACAAGTGGTCTGTGCCAAAGAAGAACCCAATAAGCACTAATCCAGCACTTGCTGTATATGCAGCCTAGAGCACTGTGGGTAGGAGAAGAAAAAGAAAGAACCGTCTCGGTCTTGAAGGAGCTTGCAGACTCATGTGGGGATAAGTCAGCACCTGCAGCCACCAGAAGGCTGTTCTAGACACGGTCAAGCAAGGCGCTGTGGGTGGGGCAGAACAGAGGGGTGAGGAGAGGCCGCCCCAGCTCAGCCTATAACTAATTGCGCGTGGCTGTGTCCCTGCCTTGGTTTCCTCCTCTGTAACACGAGGCTGATGGGGGATTAAAGGAGCTAACAGGCGTAAAAGTACTTTGACAAATGAAGGTGCTAGGTAAATGTGAGGCATTATTACACCCACAGAACAGGAATACATTTATTATAAGGAGAAAGACACAGGTTCGGCAAAAGGTCCGTAGAGGAGAGTCGGTAGCTCATGGTGGTGTAAAGCACCCATCAGTGTCTGACACATACTAGGTGCTCAATATGTTAGCCCCCTTCCACCACTTGTCCTTCCCATCAACGTGCGCACACACACACACACACACACACACAGACACACACACACACGTGAGCGCGCGCACACACAAGCATTTTCAGGGAAGGTCACCCTTTAAGTGGAGGTGGGAGAACGCCCTCCCCAACCAACCGTAGATCATTTGCCCAAAGAAGCAGCTGCAGAGGGGTCCGCGGCTCTGCCTCCTGTGGGCGGGGCAGGGGCGGGTCGTTGTGCCGAAGGGCGGGGTGGGCAGTGACGGACGGGGCGGAAAGCCGATACAGGTGTCAGGCAGGAGGAAGCTGGACCAGCATCCTTGGCCAGGGGCTTAAGAGACAGCCCCAGCCCCAAGCCCGAGGTCCTCCAGGGGGAATTCGTTTCTTCTTTTTCTACCCGTTTGATAATCTGCCTTCTGTGGCCGGCGCACGTGGAGATAACGGAGAACGCACCACCCAGGCGCCAACACCAAGCCCTCAGAGTCAAGGCAGGGAGGGACGCCCAGTAGCAATGGAGTTCGGGACGTGTGATGTCGGCAGCGCCCTGGAAGCACTCACTCGATCAGTAAATGGGTGATTTGTTAGCGGGCTCTCTCTGGAGAGGATAGAACCTGGGGGACCAGCAGGATTGGCATCTGGGGGGCCAGATGCCAAAGACCCCATAAATACTGCCCAATCCAGCTCTGGATTTTAAAAGAAAAAGAGTCACAGAAGATTTCTTCCCCAGCCCAGCCTTTGTTTTCTGCTACGCACACCCCTCTGCCCAAATAAACATACTCACTTCTAGCTGGAGAAAGAAAACAGAGGAAATAAGAAATAGGAACCATTTCGCATTAGAACACGAAGTAGGAACCATTTAGTATCAGAAGGAAGTTAAACATGTGCATATTGTGAGTGGGGTAACACAAAAGGAGGCTAGGGGCTTCCCTGGTGGCGCAGTGGTTAAGAATCCACCTGCCAATGCAGGGGACATGGGTTTGAGCCTCGGTCCGGGAAGATCCCACATGCCGTGAAGCTACTGAGCCCGTGTGCCACAACTACCGAGCCTGCGCTCTAGAGCCCGCGAGCCACAACTACTGAGCTCACATGCCACACCTACTGAAGCCCGCACCCCTAGAGCCCGTGCTCCGCAACACAAGAAGCCACCACAGTGAGAAGGCCGGGCACCTCAACGAAGAGTAGCCCCCGCTCGCCGCCACTAGAGAAAGCTCATGCACAGCAAGACCCAAAGCAGCCAAAAATAAATAATAAATAAATTTATTTAAAAAAAAAAAAAAGGAGGCTGGGCTTTGGAATGTGTACCACTCATTCATCAGTGGGTGTGTATGGTCTGAAGGTCTCCTGTGAGCAGAGCCGCATCACAGCCCTGGGCTCCTAATGGTCCTTTAGGGTCCACCCGTGTGCTAAGGAGCGATCGGCCTGTGGGAAGGGAGCTGCCCCGTGGGTTGTGTTGGTACCATGATAAAGCACATCTGTCCTGTGAAAGGTCCAAAGAGATACTACATTGTAAAGAGGGAGCATTTCACAAACAAGAAGAGATGGGTGAACGGCATAAACATGTGTTTTTGTCCAGCATAATAAAGGGATGAGGCATTTTTGCGTAGTTCTTTCATTTGTTACAACGCCCGAAAACCTGAGTCTTGTCACAGACACTGCCGTGGCGGTTAGAAGTCTTTGGGCTAGGGGTTCCATTTATTTCCACTCAACCTACTTTAGGGCTTCCGTCCTATAAATCAGCAGTGTCCAAGCTATTGTAATTGTGTATCCATATAAGTAAAACAATTTTGATTATATGTACCCAATACGTACACTTATTTACATGTATTAAAAGGTACACTCTAAAATATACTCAAGTACAAATCTAAGAAATTTCAACAGCGTTTGAATATTTTCTCCCATCCCATATTCCTACATTGGTGACTCATTACCAAGCACCCATCAGGTGCACATGAGGCCCCATGAGGCCTTAGAATCATAAGGATGACTGTAATTCAATCATCCGTGCATGTGATATATATCTATTAGGTGCCTTCCATTTGACAAGGTCTAGATCAAACAGTTGTGTAACTACTGCTTGCATAGTACCAGTGACGGGGAACTCATTACCCACTCCATTTTGAGGTCCCTTCATTATTCATGCATTCATTCACTCATTCATTTTTAAAAAAACTTGCTTTCTGTGTCTACAGAAATGACACTGCTCTGTCTCCACATGAATCAATCCATGCCAGAAACCTGGGGCTCATGGTAAAGAGGAATAACCCTCTCCGTTATTCCTTACACCTAGTGAATCAGCACCTCTTTTACATTCCACCTAAGTATTTCCTGGATCTATCTGCTTCTTTCTATGTCTAACCATCATCTCTTATTGGTCTCCCCATCTCTGATATTAACTACCACCATCTCCCAATTCATATTCTCCACTCTGCAGCCAATGACGTCTTTTAAGAAGGCAAAGACGATGATAGGGAAGCTATACATGTAAAGAACAGTGTTTAAGAGCCAAGGCTTTGGGATCAAGCAGACCTGGATTCCAGTTCTGCTTCTGGCTCAGACTCATTTGCTGTGTGGTCTTGGGCATCTCAGTTATCCTTTCTGAGTCTATATTTCCTCATCTGTAAAATGAGGATAGTAATGGCATCCACATCATAGAACTGTTAGCAGAATTAGTGTATGAAAGTGTCTAGTTTGGTACAGAGTTGGCAGTCAACATGCATGAGCTGCCATGATGGTGATGATGTTGGTGATGGTGATGATGATGGTGATGGTGATGGTGATGGTGATGATGATGGTGATGATGGTGGTGATGATGTTGGCGATGGTGATGATGATGGTGATGATGTTGGCGATGGTGATGATGGTGATGATGATGTTGGTGATGGTGATGATGATGGTGATG
>NC_041224.1:174156834-174157015 GCF_002837175.3 Physeter macrocephalus
GATGTTGGTGATGGTGATGATGATGGTGATGGTGATGATGGTGATGATGATGTTGGTGATGGTGATGATGGTGATGATGATGTTGGTGATGGTGATGATGATGGTGATGATGTTGGCGATGCTGATGATGATGGTGATGATGTTGGCGATGGTGATGATGATGGTGATGGTGATGGTGATG